>NC_083408.1:1439130-1554012 GCF_020745735.1 Hemiscyllium ocellatum | reverse complement strand
GGGTTCAATTCCCGACTCAGGCGACTGACTGTGTGGACTTTGCACGTTCTCCCCGTGTCTGCGTGGGTTTCCTCCGGGTGCTCCGGTTTCCTCCTACAGTTCAAAGATGTGCAGGTGAATAGGCCATGCTAAATTGCCCGTAGTGTTAGGTAAGGGGTAAATGTAGGGTATGGGTGGGTTGCTCTTCGGCGGGTCGGTGTGGACTTGTTGGGCTGAAGGGCCTGTTTCCACACTGTAAGTAATAAAAAGAAACAAAGAGTAGAGAATATTAGTAAGAGTTAATCTCAGTTTTTAAAAGGACCCCCAAGCAGTTGAAAGGATGGGAAAAGGCCTCCGTTGTTTAAAGTTCAATGGAGTGGGGCTCAGAAAATTTGTGCTGGTGGTATAAGAAAGGCATTGTGAAAAGTTTGTTATCACTGTCAGAACGTGGCATACGTAATGTCACAGTGCTGGTCGTTAAAGAAAGGTACTGTTGGAAAATATGTGGCAAAAGAAACTAAGACGATGCCATGAATGAAAATTGGAAAGGAAAACCCACGGAGAGTCAATGAACTGCAGGGATTTGTACAGCCGAGGCAGAAGCTGGGTTTAGAGTTACTGCCTGATCTCGATAAAGAAATCGCCGCTATGGGTAAATTTTATCAAAAGGAAAAGGGAGAGAAGGGCAAGAAGTTATAGTTTTGAGATATACATGAGATAAAAGTCTCTTATCGCAACAGAAGAACGAGTATGCAATCTTTCTGGTCTGTTACAGGAGAGCGTGGTAATTTGTGAGACAGGTGGACCGAAATTTAGCGTTCACCTATGTAAGATCACGTTGGAGAACCAACGCAAGACTAGGGATGTACCAGTGGGAGTGATTGACAGAGCGTCATTTCCAGGAAACTTGTTTGTTCGTGGGAATGTTTGAGCAGAGTCCAAGGTGGGAGTGACATCCTTTGTTGTGGAGTAGGTCAAGACCAGGACAACCAGGCGTTTTCAAACCAAAAGAAAAAAACCCTGGTATTTTGCCAGGCAGGGTAGTAACAAAATCTACTATCATATGTCACAGCAGGAAGCAAAACTGAGGGGAAAAATGAAATAGTTAGCGGACATCTTATTTAACATTATGGTACAGGATAAACCAGAACAGGCAAAGCGTCAAGCAGAAGTGTTTTGTCCTAAAAGGCTACTGGACTTGCCGCAGAGGAAGCAGGGAATATTCTTCAGGGCAAGTGACTAAAAAATAGAATCTTGAAGCGAAAATGGAGACGACTGCAGCTTTGTACAGAGGAGAAATGGGCTGAAGTGCACCAGATTGTGTTGCTGATAGCATACAGATAGAAAGTGTTACAAGTAGCACATGAATTACCTGTAGAAGGTCATCTAGGTGGAGGGAAGACTTGGGCTAAGGTAGAAAAGCATTCCTATTGGCCTGGATCACACAGGGATGTGATTAACGTTTTTGTATTGTAATACATACTAAATGGTAGGAAGAATTCGGGCGCGAATAAAACCAGCAAATTTGTTGTCCAGACCTGTTTTCAAAGAAACTTTCATGCGAGTTATAATTGATTGTATAGGTTCACTCTCTTAAACTAAAGTTGGGAACCAGTACTTGCTAACCATAATGGATATGTCTAACAGATTTTCGGAGACAATTCCACCATGCAGTCTTAAGGCAAAAAGCGTGGGAGAGGAGTTAATCGGTTTCTTCACGCTGATTGTGCTGCTAGAGAGATTCAGTCAGATAAAGGGTGTAAGTTTATTGCTATGTTGTTTAAAGGAAGTCATTGAGAGCAGAGGTGGACAGCACTTGAAATCAAATGCGTGTCATCTTGAATCCCAGAGTTTTTTTGGAAAGGTGGCATCAGAACTTGAAGACCATGTTGAGAACATACTTTCAGAATTACCCGAATGATTGGGATAACGGTATCCCATTCGTATGGCGTTTTTTTTTAAAGTGATGCCGCAAATGTATCGAATAAGTTTGCACCCTTCGAGTTAATATTCGGCCATGAAGTGTGCAGCCCCTTGAAGTTATTTCAGGAAAAATTGACAATACAAAAATCAGAGAGCTTTCAGTTAAATTATGTATCGGTGATGACGGAGAGATTTACCAGAGTAGTTGATTTAGCTAAATAGGGCCTAAGGAGGACACAGCATATAATGAAGCAGGTGGGAGATGAAAAAAAACTCTGTGACTCGGATGTTTTTCCTTGGGGGTGACGTATTCGTTTTGATACCAGTGATAGGATATTCCACCAAAGCCAGGTTTAGTGGACCATATCAAAGTGAGAGAACGTTGATTAAGGTGATCTATATCGTAAGGTGCCAGATGGGTAAAAATAAAGATCGGGCTTATCAAATGAAACCTCATTATAATGGAGAGAAAGAGCTGGAGAAATCCGTGTTTCATGCTGCCTAACAGAGTACGGATTCAAATCCAGTTGTTGTGGAATTTGATGTACCTTAAAATATGTTAAACAATAAGGATGTCCTTGAGGAGTGTGATAGTTTAGTAGACTACCTGTCTCAGGAGAAAAGAACGCACTTGAAAGGCTTGTTCCTGCAGTATGAGGTTATATGCAGGAATAACTTTGGGAGGACTAATGCTATTGTGCATAAGGTAGACATAGTGAATGTTTTTCCAATAAAACAACATCCCTATCAACTTAATCCTTTCAAAGCCAGTCAGGTCACAAGATCATAAGACCACAAATCATAGGGGTGAAAGTAAGGTCATTCGGCCCATTGAGTCCACTCCATCATTTTAACATGGCTATTGGCATTTCAACATCACTTACGTGCATTTTCCCCGTAGCCCGTAATTTCTTGTGAGATGAAGAATTTACCAATCCCTGCCTTGAAAATGTTTAATGCCCTGGCATCCTCTGCACTCTGCAGCAATGAATTCCACAGGCCTACCACTTTTGGCTGATGAAATGTCTCTTCATTTCCGTTATAAATTTACCACATCTAATTCTAAGGCTGTACCCAGGGGTCCTCGTCTCCCCATCCAACGGAAACAACTTCCCAGGGCCCACTCTTTCTAAGCCATGCATTATCATGTAAGTTTCTATGACATCTCCCCTCAACCATCTAAACTCGACTGAATTAAAACCTAACGTCGTTCATTGGATGTATGGCCTACTATTTCAGGGATCATCCACGTGAATCTCTTCTGGGCATATTCCAGTGCCAGCATGCCCTTCCTAGTTGTGGGCCCAAAACTTGTCACAATACTCTAAGTGGGGCGAAACTTGAGCTTTATAACCTCTCATTAGCGCATCACTAGTTTTATATTCGAACCCCCTCGAGAAAAATGATATCATTACATTTGCTTTCTTAATCACAGTCTCAACCTGCAACTTAACCATTTGAGAACCCTGAACTTGCATTCCCAGATCCCTTTGCACTTTCACTTTATGAATTTTCGAACTGTTTAGAAACCAGTCCATATCTGTATTCTTTTTTCCCTCTCATTTGCTCACATTCAATTTCATCAGCCATTTCCAGGACCACTCTCCAAAAACGTCTAAATCTTTCTGCAACCTCCTCACCTCGTCGGTACTAACTGCCTGTCCACCTAACTTCGTTTCATCGGCAAGCTTCGCCAGAATGTCCCCAGTCACTTCATCCAGATCTATAACTTGAACAGATGCTTCCCCAACACTGAAACTGCGGGAAAGCACTTGTTACCAGTTGTCACTTAGAAAAATCACCTTTTATCCCAATTCTCTGCCAACTGTCAGACAGCCAATCCTCAATCCATGCCATTAGCTCTCCTCGAACACCATCGAAAATCTTACTGGTCCAGAAGGGCGTGGTGTCGATGCTCACTGAAGATAGCATCGAACCGAGTCAGAACGAGTTTGACAATCATTTTTATTCATGGGGCTCACCGATTTTGCGTGGATTATCAGAAGATCAACGCTGTCGCAAAATCTGACCCATACCGAATACTGAGATATGAGGACTTTATTGAGAAACTTGGACAAGCCAGTTACATGACAAAGTGAACTTACTGCTTGGTTATTCACAAGTTCTTTCATCAGAGAAGAGGAAATAAACTTCTGCATTTGTAACCCCAAATGTTCTATGTTAATTCAAAGTAATGTCTTTTAGAATGTAGAAAGCACCTACCACATTCCAAAGACTCGTTAACAGAGTTATGGATGGGTTAACAAACTGTGCAGTCGATTTGGATGCTATAGTGATCTTTAGCGACCACTGGTAATATCACATGGTACAGTTGCAAATCTCTTTGAATGACTACGGAAAGCAAACCTGGTAACAAAGTTAAATAGAACTGGATTAGCCAAAGCAGCGTTGACATTCTTGGAACATAAACTCGGTCATGGAAGCTTTACTCAAAGGAACGCAAAAACGAAGGCCATCGATGAATTTCCACGATCAAACTGGAAGGAAGAGGCACTTCGATATTTTGAGCGGATTCTAATGGAATTTTGTTGCAAACTTCAGCAGTATACTGGCACTGTTAACACATTTGCCGAAAAAGAACACAAATTTTTCGTGGAAAGAACAATTCCATGAGGCATTTAACAATTTAAAAGCAAAATCAACCACCACACCAGTTTTAGCTACCCCAAACTCTTTGAAATCTTTCAAAGTTGCAATGAATGTTCGTGACTTAGGCGTTGGAGCTTTACTGCTACAGACTGTTGATGGTGGTATTCAGCTACCATTTGGTTGCTTTTCAAAGTAAAATTACTCAACACCACCAGGGAAAATAGTATTCATTCGAAAAAGGATTATTGAGTTTGGAACTGGCCTTCAAACATTTTCAGGTTTATGTCTTAAATAATGTGTCGGAGATGGTTGTGAACAAGAATCACAATCCTCTTAAATTATTGGAATGCTTGAAATACAAGAATATGAGATTATTTCGTTGGAGTCCTTTTGTTCCAGACTTTTAATTTACAAATCATGCAAGTTGTGGATCGTCCGGACGTGATAGCAGGTGGGTTATCGCGGATTAAACAGAGAAAGTATTGATGATGTTTAATAGAGGTTTAATATTTTATATGTAATTACACACACACACACACACGCACACATATATATATATATATATATATCAGGAGAGGTTAATATGAACTTAGATTAACGTCATATGCATGTCATGGTAATGTGGTTAAGAAACAGAAAAAAAGCACCTTCTCATAATGATGATTTGTTTTTCTTAGGTGGGGAGGTTTTTGGGAGGAGCAGTCGTGTAATGTTCCTTTAAGGCAGAGGGAACGGTCTCAAACCTGTGATGTAATTGTCTGCAAGCATAGATTGTGTTCAATGTTTTATGAATGTAACATTTGGCTGTGGAACAAACAATTGAGCTCAGTTGTTACGTCCCAAAACAGTACAAACTGAGCCAATTAGTTTACATTATGCCCCAACATACTAAAACGCAATCGAATTCGAAATTTGCTGCTTAGACGACATCAAACCAATGGGACTATCCGATGTGTTGGGGTACAAAAAGCAGACATTTTGAACAGGTAGCTAGAGAGCCAAAGAACAACACAGATGGACAGCTCACAGATCCCCTTTCTGAAAGACATGAAATTCATGCAGCAGAAGACTGAAGTAAAGACCCAGGAAAATCTCCAGAGGAAGATACAAAGGAAAGGTTGACAGTGGACTGATTTTCAAATTTGAATTTTGTTACCATTTTTTATCGCATCAGTATAGTGTTGTTTAGTGAGGTAGATTAATTGTGAAGACGGAGGTTTACAGTGGGCGTAGTTATTAATATATGTTCTGTTTTTGAGAGTTAAAAATTGTTTTTCTTTAAAGAATGGGATTTGGGTACCTTTTTTTATAACTTAAGTAGTGGAATTTAGGTTGTTGTTGGTCACTCATACTTCTACAAATTATGATGCGAAGTGAGCGTTTGTGTGTGGTTCAAATTAGCAAAAGGGTTTACCCCGTTTTGCAACACTATAACTGGGTGACCAGAACTGGGCACAGTATTCCAGAAAAAGCCTCACCAAATGTCCTGAACAATCTCAAAAGGCCTTCCCAAATCTTGTACTCAAAGTTCTGAGAATGTAGACAAGCATGCCAACGGCCTTTTTTTCCACATGTGATGCAAACTTCAACGAATTATATTCCTTCACCCCGATGTCCCTCTGTTCTGTAACACTACAGAAGAGGACACCATTGACAGTATAAGTTTTTTCCCTTGATTGTTGAACAAAAATGCATTAACTTACATTTATCCAGTCTGAACTCCAAATGCCATTTTTTCAGCCATTTCACACATTCATCAAGATCGCATTGTAATATTGGAAAACCTCTTTCACTGTTAATTAGGCCACCCTCCAGTCATCCAACACATCACTCATGGCTTTCAGTATTATAAATATCTCTGCTAAACCACGGCCATTTCTTCCAAAGCTTCTCACTCTGTCCTGAGGTAGTTGATCATGTCCGGCAGATTTATCTATCTTTTGTGTTTTATAATACCCAGATCATCGTCCTTTGAAACGTGAACCTTTTTCAATATTCTGACTAATAGAGTCATGAAGATGTACAGCAAGGATACAGTGTCACCTTTTTCTTGACCAGCACTTCAGTCGTCTGCCAGTGTTTCCTAATTCTGCCAGGATTGACCGGCACACTAACAATGTTGGCCCAGGAATGCTGTTAGGTTAGACACTATGGAAACAGGCCCTTCAGCTCAAAAAGTCCACACCAACCACCCGAAGAGTAACCCACCCAGATACGTTCTATATAACCTCTGACGAATGCACTTGAAACGATGGGCAATTTAGTCCTGCACATCTTTGGACTGTGGGAGGAAGCAGGAGCAGCCAGAGGAAATGCACGCAAACACGGGGAGAATGTGTAAACTCCACACAGACAGTCGCCAGAGACAGGAACTGAACCCGGGTCACTGGTACTGTGACGCAGCAGTGCTAACCACTGGGCCACCATGCCACCCCTTGTTTTTCCTCAGTTTCAAAATAGTCTTCCATGCCATACTTCCTTTTATTGACTAATAGTCTCCTTGATCAACTTGTAAAACTTCCTGTATAAAACCGCCATAATTAGTGGGCGGCACGGTGGCACAATGGTTATCACTGCTGCCTCACAGCGCCTGAGACCCGGGTTCCATTCCTGTCTCAGGCGACTGACTGTGTGGAGTTTGCACGTTCTCCCCGTGTCTGCGTGGGTTTTCTCCGGGTGCTCCGGTTTCCTCCCACAGTCACAAAGATGTGCGGGTCAGGTGAATTGGCCATGCTAAATTGCCCGTAGTGTTAGGTGAGCGGTAAATGTAGGGGTATGGGTGGGTTGTGCTTCAGCGGGTCAGTGTGTACTTGTTGGGCTGAAGGGCCTGTTTCCACACTGTAAGTAATCTAATCTAATCTAATAATTGATCTTGCCCCAGTTTATCGCATTAACCTGTGGACGAAACTCTGAGCTCTTCTGTAATTATTTGCAAGCTAATAGAATTGTAGTCACTCAGCCAAACTGCTCCTCCACGAAAGCTCAGTCACTTCCCTTGACTTATTACGAAGTGGAGGTCAGGCTTTGCCCCTTTCTCCTGTCGGGCCCTCTAAATATTAATTGAGAAAGTTTTCTTCGACACATTAACAAAGTACTACAATCCAAGAACGAATAAAAGAACACCAGTGCAGTTCCATTCTAGATTGTAAAGTTAAATTCTCTTATCATTATCATCTCAGTCTAAGTTGTAAAGTCAAAATCCCTTATCATTACAACCCTAGTATTCTTACAGATGTCTGAAAGTACCTTCACATTCGGGTTTAAACTACCGGCTGACTACATGTCATCAGTAGTCCAATCGTATCAAAGTGAATATTCGTTCTTATTTGTCAGTTTCACTGACATGGCTCCACTGGACGATCTACGGAAATATCCTCTCCAAGTATTTTTCTAATGTTCTCGCGAATCAAGAAAGCCAGTCTAAATTTCCTTTTACACCCTGTTCTATTCTTCCTACAAAATCTACCCTGGAGCATTGAATTGTCAGTCCCGTCCTTCTCAGTTGTGTTTCTGCAATACATGGGATATCCCATGCCATATTGCAATCCATGAACTGAGTTTAACTGCCTTACCTGTAAAGGCCCCTTGCAATGAAATAAATGCAGCTTAAGTCATTATGTTTCCCTCATTGCGTGACATGTGCGTGCCTGTTTTATCAATTGTAGTTGCTCTCTTGGATGTCTGTACCAGCCTCAAACTACTTTCTAGCCTCCTGCACCCCTTACAAAACTAGTTTAAACAGCTCAAGTAGTTCTATCAATTCTCCCCACCAGGATATGTGTACCAGCACCCCCACTTGTGATGTCTAACCCACCTTGCCTACATGTGCTGACACCTTCAGATATGTGTGGACTTGTTCACCAATGTCCCTATTAATGCGCATAATAAACTGCAATGGTTGCTGCACAGTACCTGTCATATACCTTATGGTCAAATCTTCCAATAACAAAAAACACCCTGCACCAATTTTGTATCCAGTCTGCCCACTTGCCTGGAATCCCATAGGCTCTTACCTTTTAGAACAGCATCATCTGCAATGCCCTCATCAGTACTTTAAGACATAATTTTCGAGAAACCCAGCTGAATTTATCAGACTGGATATTCCTCTACCAAATCAGTGCTGAGTTTGCATAATTGATCCCTGCCTTTCGAAATGATGATTCGTCCTGTCCCCCCGACCTTTTTCAATAATTTAACTCTCACTGCTGTCAGACTACCTGTTCTGTAATTGCCTGCCCAACCCTGCTACCCATCTTGAACAAAGGAATCACATTAGATATCCTCAGTCATTCAGCACTTCACCTGTGGCCAGCAAATAATCTAGCATTTCAAATCACCGTAACATCCTGCAACGCCCAAATTCATTTATATCTCTGTCAACCCTTCTAGATTAGACAAACTTCACGTTGACTTTAAACTTCACTCTTCCACTCTACAATATTAAAGTAATATCATCTTGACACACCTCACGATGCATATGCCCTTTTCACATCTCTGCACCACTGACTATCTCGGTAAACTCTTGCCAACTCTCCAGCCCTCGTTATTTCCTTAATTCCTTCCATCCCCGGTAATAATCTCTTTACCTGTAATCTCCTCAATAATCCATTAAACTCTCCATAGCATTCTGTATTAGCATATCCTTCTCCAAAATAATAACCTTCCCTGCCTTTGTAAACCCCGATAGCAGCCCTATCCCTGTAAGTTCCAATTACCAATACCACTCACCATGCCTGTTTATTCACCCTCAGTCCCTAAATCCCTCACTATCTGTGTAGCCTTCTCCGTGAAAAATGCTTTATCATCATGGGCATTATCGACATGTGTAATCGCTTTCAGACATGAATACTCTCCCAATTTTTAAACTTTCTCAGGCAACACAACTCTCGCTACCGGTAACCTGCTCCTGTCTGAGAAACCTCCCTCTCTCTGAGGACTGCTCCAAACCATCAATTCTCCATAAACTGTTGCAACTCCAACAGAACTCCCGACCTTCATAATCTCTTCCAGTCCCAAAGCCACCAACAGTCTGCGGAGATCCGACAATTTTCCTTGTCTGTGTAATCCTCCTAAGTGCCTGCTCTACTCCAGATCTGTTGAATCCACTCCAATGCTTGTGACTTTACATATCCTGTTACTGCAAGACTCGCTATTTATGATGCATTTTCCCATTGCTCTCACCCACACTGACAATGTAAGTTCCTCCATTCTTTCCATCCATCTACTCATCTCTATACGCTTCTCCAGCCTTACACCTCTGTCTGTGAAAACGTCACCCTCACCTACAACCCACCCTACTATAGGAACCTCGTTTAGTTTGAACAATACTTCTTTAACTGTGAAAATGAATCCAAGCAATGTCGCTCTCCCGATTAATGGGAAATTCTGCCAGTTTCCAAACCCTTCATATTTAAATAGCCTCGAAAATCAAAATCTTCCTATATCTATAAGCAGCTTCAGTTAGCACAACACTCCAATCTCACATTGTTCTTCTAGTCTACCCAACTGTTTTCACCTCTGTGATCTACCCCATTCCATGAAAAACGCTCTGTCTCTGTAAGCCCTTCGTGTCTTGAAATATATCCCTATAAACTGCTCTACCCTCCCAACCTCCCCATCTCCACGAACCCCTGTAGGCACTACAACTCTCCACATTTCTGTCACCTCTTACGGATCTATTCTCATTAAACATTGTGAAACTACCTCCATGCCACCCCCCACCAATCTTCTCAATCTGGGTCTTCTGCACCCCCCTCTATTCCCGTTTTTGTACTCTTCCAATTTTTGTAAACTCGGTCAAACACCATACTCTCCAGCTTCCTGAATCTTCTTCCTGCCATTGCAAACCCTCAGGTTTATGTAAAGTCCTGAACTCAGTAACCTCCTCCTGTCCCTACAACATGCCCAAACTCTGAAATATCTCACCCCAACAATTCTCCCTCCGTATGCATCCCCTTCATCACCATAAGCCTTCCCATTATTGAAGCCTTCTTTTGCAACTGCAACATTCCTAATATCTGCAAGATCCTTCGGTCCTGAAATCCATCCCAATTTCTGTAGCCTGCACAATCGTCCAGTGCGCTTCTGGGGAAGATTGCAGTGATGGAAGTGTTGTAGGGTACGTGCCACGTTCCGGAGATAGGAAGATCTGCAGAACCTGAAAGATGATACAAATGACGGCGGGGCCATGGATCCTGCAGGAAGTTAGAGGTCGCGGGATTCATAGAACCTGCAAGATAAATCTGAAGAATGTTACAATTTGAATCATGGATTTTTCCAATTGGATCCAATGGATTCAACAACGAAATGGTTTATAGATGTAAATGTACAAATTTATGATCCTGTTGAGCTGATTCTCGAGCTCCTTATTGTAATAGCTTTGCACAGCTTAAAATTCCCAGGCTGGGAGATGTGAGTTCAGATGTGAATGTATTTACACATTCTGTCTGTGAACCTGCCACTAACCTGGTGCTGCTCTGGTAGAAAGCACTCTTCATGCATCTGATAGCCTTCAGATCTGCATGACTGACCAGAGTTCACCTCATCAAAGCCTTCGTTTGGAATGTTCCTTTTTACTATGAATGCTTGCTGGCACCTTTGTGAGCTATAAGAAATGGTCTCTAAGTGGAGAGAATGAAAACTTTATTATTGACCCGGATAATGCAGTCATTGGGTTTTCATGGACTCTCTTGTCCAGAAAAGACTGTCTTTCACAGGGTAGTATAACCTGGTAATATGAGTGCAGATTGTCGTTGCTGGGTAGAATTAGTCATTACGGGAATGTAACAGATGGTGTGTTTGTGGGAAGTCTGCAACAGTTGAAATTCCTATTCAATGTAACCTCACCGACTGGTTCAGAGGTAAGTACACAGGACACTAAGCACCAGGAACTTGGAACCTCATTTTCTTTGTATGTGGGGCTTGGAAGCAGACTGGGACAGAGCAGCTCACTGAGTAAATAATGGGTCGGTCGCTTTGTATGTAATCTTGGCACTTCAGACGACCTTTGGAAAGGCATGTACTGATTGTGGATAGTTGGTCGACTTGTGGATGGATAATGAGGAACAATATCAGTGGGCACAGCAGTATATAGATAAACTGGAAAGATGGGCAGAGAAATGGCAAATTGAATTTATTCCATACAAGTGTGAGGTGAAGTATTTTACGTGGCGAAATGCAAGAGGAAAGCATTCTGCGTGCCAATCTATGACTCCCTGAACATAGGAACACAAGGGGATAAGGTGGTAAAGAAGGCATGTAGCACAGTTAGAAGTTTTGTTGCAGTTATATAAAAGTTCAGTTCGGCTGCACTGGGAAGCCTGTGTGCAGTTCTCTTCGCCACACTACAGGAAGGATGTGAACGCTTTGCTGAGTGTACGACAGGGGTTGACCAGAATGTTGTCTGATGAGCGTGTGCAGGGATTGGACAGTCTTGGATTGTATTTGCCAGAGGGTCGGAGGCTGAGGGGCGACGTGGTACAGGTACATAAAATAAATACAGACATGGATAGCGCAGATAGTCCGAATCTGTTTTCGCATGTGGAAGCATCAACTACAAGTATGCACAGTTTTAAGGTGAGAAACAGAAAGTTTCAAAAAGATGTTTGGGGCAAGCGTTTTTTTCCAGAGTAAACGGAAGGTCCCCGGGGAGGTGGTAGAAGTAGAAATATTGGCAAGGTTTTAATATAGCATTTCGACAGACAAATGAACAGGTGGAGAATAGAGGGATATGGACCATGCACAGACCGTTGGTATTAGTCTATAATAGCATCATGGTCGCATAGCCATGGCGGGCCGAACACCCTACTGCTGTGCCCTACTGTTCAATTTACTTACTTCCCAGCATCTACGCTGGCAAAGCGCCTTCGAATCCTGGAATTTTCATAAAATTTCTCTCTCATTCTTCGAACCTTTAATGAGTTCGACCTCAGTTTACTCCTGGACAAAGTGAGAACTGCAGATGCTGGAGATCAGAATTGAGTGTGTGTTGCTGGGAAAGCACGGCAGGTGAGGGAGAATCCGTTAGCAGGAGAGTCGATGTTTCAGGTATAAGCCATTCATCAGGAATTTACTCCTCCTTTTCTCATTAGAAAATCCCTCCATTCCCAGGATCATCCTCTCTGGCCTGCCACCAATGCAAGAATATCTTTCATGAGGACATGAGTACTATTCATTATATTGTATGTGTTGTTTGTGTCATAATTTGCCGATTCAAGCTCTCTCTAATTTTGGGCTAAATTCCCTCGTAACGAATGTCAGCATTTGATTAGCCTTCACTATTAACCACTGAACGTGTAAGTTACCTTTTTCAGATTGATACACAGGATTCCCAAAACCCTGTGTGCTGTCAGTCTGGAACTAAACGGTGTTAGCCTGACCGTAAGTCAGGAACGGGGTGGAATGTAATATAAAGGACAAAACAATAAACAATAACGGACCCTTAGAAACAATGGGATACACGTGAGTTTATAAGAGGGAAATACTCTTGATGAATCTGTTGAATCTCATGTTTGGTATGGCTTTAGATGGCAGAATAGATAAGGGTGGGTGAAAGGAATAGTGGTGGAGATATGGATTTTTGAAATTTCAAAGCCGTTTGACAAATTTCAATCAGAGCAAAAAGAATGACGAGGCAGAGAATGAGGCCCGTTAAAGATCAAAGAAGACATTTATGTACGAAAACACTACTTATGAGTAGAATCCGAGGCAAATATTTAACACCACAATTTACTGTGGAGAAAGAGATGGAAACTTGGGGAAATTTACAGTCATGTCTTCAAAAGAGTTCATATTATATAAAAGAAAGTGCTAGAGGTCTTAAATGACATAAAGGTATATAACCCCTCAGGACCTAGTTAGGTGTATCCGAGGACACCGCGAGAAACTGGGGAATAATTTGTGGTGTCCCTGCAGGGATAGTTGTATCATCGATAGCCACAGTGATATGCTGGAAGACTGGAAGGCGGCTCATGTTGTTCCATTAATTAAGGGCTGCAAGGAAATGCCAGGAAATTAGGTAAACCATTGGAGGAGATATGACCTGCATGCATGTGGAAAGGACAGACAAAGTAGGGACAGTAAATATGGACCTGTGCATGAGAAACCATGTGTCAAAAACTTGCTTGAGACTTTTGAGGAAGTGGCCAAGTGTATGATGAGTGTGGAGTGGTGGCCATTGTCTACAGGGACCTTACCGTGGCCTTCGACATGTTTTCACATTGGAGGCTACTTAAAATTGTTAGAATAAACAGGATCAGTGAGAGCTTGCCAACGGAATAAACACTGGCTTGACGGTAGGACACAGAGCATGGTGGGAAAGAGTTGATGTTCTGACTGAAAGTTTATGATCAGTGGTGTGCTGTGAGGTTCAGTGCTGGGTTCACTGTTGTGCATCATTTATTCGAACAATTTGGATAAGAATATAGAAGTCATTGTTAGTAGGCTTTTACTGTGACATTGAAATTTTATTATGGACAATGAAGAAGGTTATCGAAGAGTACAATGGGATATTGAGCAGCTGAGCCAGTGAGCCGCAGAATAGCATAGAACATAGATAAATATAGCGCAGTACAGGCACTTTGGCCCTCGATGTTGCACCGATCCAATCCCACCTAACCTACACTAGCCCACTATCCTCCATATGCCTATCCAATGCCCGTTTAAATGCCCATAAAGAGGGAGAGCCCACCACTGCTACAGGCAGGGCATTCCATGAACTCACGACTCGCTGAGTAAAGAATCTACCCCTAACATCTGTCCTATACCTATCACCCCTTAATTTAAAGCTATGTCACCTCGTAATAGCTGACTCCATACGTGGAAAAATGTTCTCATGTTCAACCCTATCTAAACCCCTAATCATCTTTGACACCTCTATCAATCACCCCTAAACCTTCTTTTCTCCAATGAAAACAGCTCCAAGTGCCTCAGACTTTCCTCATGCGATCTTCCTACCATACCAGGCAACATCCTTGTAAACTTCCTCTTCACCCGTTCCAGTGCCTCCACATCCTTCCTATAGTATGGTGACCAAAACTGCACACAATACTCCAGATGCGGCTGCACTAGAGTCTTAGACAATTGCAACATGACTCAGGACTCCGGAACTCAATTCCTCTTCCAATAAAAGCCAGTACACCATATGCCTTCTTCACAGCAGTATTTACCTGGGTGGCAACTTTCAGAGATCTGTGTACATGGACACCAAGATCCCTCTGCTCATCCACACTAAAGTATCCGACCATTAGCCCAGTACTCCATCTTTTTGATACTCTTACCAAATTGAATCAATTCACACTTACCGACATTGAACTCCATTTGCCACCTTTCTGCCCAGCTCTTCAGCTTATCTATATCCCGCTGTAACCTTCGACATCCTTCCTCACTGTCAACAACTCCACCTACTTTCGTGTCATCTGAAAACTTGCTCACCCAACCTTCTAGCCCCTCCACCAGGTCATTTATAAAAATGACAAACAGCAATGGTCCCAAAACAGATCCTTGCGGAACATTGCTAGTAACTGCACTCCAAGATGAACCTTTATCATCAATTACTACCCTCTGTCTTCTTCCAGCCTGCCAATTCCTTATCCAAACCTCTAACGCACCCTCAATGCCATACTTACTTATTTTTTGCAGTAGCCTACCAAGGGGAACCTTATCAAACGCCTTAATAAAATCCATATGCACCACATCTACCGCTTTACCGTCGTCCACCTCCTTAGTCACCTTCTCAAAGAATTCAGTAAGGTTTGTGCGGCACGACCTGCCCTTCACAAAACCATGCTGACTATCCTTGATCACATTATTCCTATCCAGTTGTTCAAAATCCGATCCCTTACAATTCTCTCTAAGACTTTGCCCACAACAGAAGTGAGACTCACCGGCCTATAGTTACTAGGGTTATCCCTACTCCCCTTCTTGAACAAGGGAACCACATTTGCTATCCTCCAATCTTCTGGCACTATTCCTGTAGACAACGAGGACATAAAAATCATGGCCAATGGCTCTGCAATCTCCTCCCTCGCTTCCCAGAGAATCCTAGGATAAATGCCAACAGGCCCAGGGGACTTATCTATTTTCACCTTTTCCAGAATTTCCAACACCTCTTCCCTACATACCTCAAAGCCATCCATTCTAATTAATTGTGACTCAATATTCACATCGGCAACAATGTCCTGTTCCTGAGTGAATACTGATGAAAAGTATTAATTCAGTGCCTCCCCATTCTCTTCAGCCTCCACGCGCAACATCCCACTACTATCATTGACTGGACGTATTCCTACCCTAGTCATTCTTTGATCCCTGACATACTATAGAAAGCCTTTGGGTTTTCCCTAATCCTACCACCAAGGACTATTCATGTCCCCTCCTTGCTGCTCTTAGCTCTCTTTAGATCCTTTCTGGCTACCTTATAACTCTCAATCGCCCCAATTGAACCTTCACGCCTCATCTTTACATAGGCTGCCATCTTCCTTTAACAAGGGATTCCAATTCCTTATTAAACCACGGCTCCCTCACACGACCCTTTCCTCCTTGCCTGACAGGTACATACTTATCAAGAACACTCAATAGCTGCTCCTTGAACAAGCTGCACATATCGATTGGGCCCTTCCCTTGAAGCCTAATTTTCCAAGCCATGCATCCTAAGTCATGCCTCACCGCATCATAATTTCCCCGCCCCCAGCGATCACTCTTGCCCTGCAGTGCAGACTTATCCCTCTCCATCACTAGAGTAAAAGTCACCGAATTGTGGTCACTGTCCCCAATGTGCTCACCTACCTCCAATTCTAACACCTGGCCTGGTTCGTTACCCAGAACCAAATCCAGTATGGCCTCACCTCTTGTTGGCCCTGTCTATATATTGTGTCAGGAAACCCTCCAGAACATGTTGGACAAACACCGACCCCTCTAACGTACTCGATCTATAACTTTCCAGATATTGACTGTGAAAACTAATGTACCCCGAAACAACCACCCTATTACTTTCACTCTTCTCCTGAATCATCCTCACAATCCTTTATTCTACGGCTCTAGGACTATTAGGAGGCCTGTAGGAAACTCCTAACAGGGTGACCTCACATTTCCTATTTCTTTCCTCAGTCCAAACTACATCAGATGGCGAGTCTTCATCCATCGTCCTTTCCACTGCTGTAATACTATAAATGACAGGCAATGCCGCACCTCCCCCTCTTTTACCTCCACCTCTGACCCTACGAAAATATTTAAACCCTGGAAACTGCAACAGCTAATCCTCTCCCTGTGCTACTCATGTCTCCGTAATAGCCACAACATCGAAATCCCAGGTACCAACCCATGCTGCAAGTTCACCTACCTTATTTCGTATACTTCTCGCATTGAAGTATACATACTTCAAGCCACCTTCATGTTTACAGGCACCCTCCTTCGAGATTGATGCCATGTTCCTAACCTCGCTAAACAACGTCCTGCACCCTAAAGCTATAGTCTAGGTTCCCATGCACCTGCAGTTAGTTGAACCCCCTCCCCCCAAAGAATACTAGCAATCCTCCTCCCAATGATACTGGTGCCCCTCAGGTTCAGGCGTAGACCATCCTGTTTATAGAGGTCCCATCTTCCCCAGAAAGAACCCCAGTTATCCAGATACCGGAATCCCTCCCTCCTGCACCGTCCCTCTAGCCACACATTTAACTGTTCTCTCTCCTTATTGCTCGACTCTCTATCTCGTGGCACAGGTAACAAACCAGAGACAACAACTCTTTGCTCTAACTCTGAGCTTCTACACTAGCTCCCTGAAAGCCTGCATAACATCCGCATCCCTATTCCTACATATGTCTTTGCTGCCAATGTGGACCACTACTTCGGGCTGTTCCCACTCCCCTTCCCCCTTAAGGACCTGGAAAGCACAAATCAGAGACGTCACGTTCCCTTGCACCTGGGAGGCAACATACCAATCGTGAGTCTCTCTCGGCACCAGAAAACTGCCTATCTGTGCCCCGAACTACCGAGTCCCCAATAACTATTGCTCTGCTCTTCTCCACCCTTCCCTTCTGAGCAACGGGGACAGGCTCTGTGCCAGAGGCCTGAACCCCATTGCTTCCCCCTGGTAAGTCGTCCCCCCACAAGTATCCAAAACGGTATACTTGTTCTTGAGGTGAACCGCTGCAGGGGGTCCCTGCACTGGCTGCTTCCTCCCCGTCTCCCTCACTGTAACCCATCTGTCTGCAATCTGTGGTGTTACTACTTCCCTACAGCTCCGTTCTATGAACCCTCTGCCTCCCAAATGATCCTAAGTTCATCCAACTCCAGCTCCAGTTCCCTTACACGGTCTTGGAGGAGCTGGAGATGGGTGCACTTCCTGCAAGTGTAATCAGCAGGGACGACCATGGCATCCCTCCCCTCAAACATGCTGAAGAGGAACATTGTACTGCCTTCACTGCCGTCCCTCTAAAAGTAACCTTTAAAAAAAACGAAGTCTAAAGAATCGAGCAACAAAAATGCAGCACTTACCTGCTCACCACAACGGGTCTTATTATTAGGTTAGAGGAGGAGGGCGGGTGGGAGGCACTACCCCTGTGGTGCCTCGGGTTCCTCTCCTGCGCACCTATATAGGAAAAAAAATCCTACCCAGGTAAGCTTGCGCTGCACCAGCTTCCGGGTCCGTTCCCTTTTTTTTTAAAAAATGTTTTAATTTTAAACCGTTAAACAAACGTAACCGCGTCTACAAACAGACATTTCAAAACAGCCCTTACCTGCTCCACCGCGAGAGTGGAGATTAATTTCGATAAATACGAGGTGTTTCATTTTTGTCAGACAAACCAGAGCAGGACTTAAACAGTCAATGTTAGGATACTGGCTCGTGTTGACAGACAACGAGGCGTCGGGTGCAGGTGCATAATTTCTTGATAGCGACATCACAGGTAGCCAGAGTGGTGATTAAAGCATTTGGCATGCTTGACTTCATTGCTCAGCGAATTGACAGTACGAGTTGAAACATCATGTTGTGGTCATACAGGATATTGGTGAGGCCACCATAACTGCATTGTTGATCATCAGGAAAAACTCGTCCGGTTCACTTGCGTGTTTTAGGGAAGGACATATGATATTCCTACCTGTTCGAGTCTATGTGTGACTTCAGACCATGAAACATTTACTGCATGAATGAATAAGAGTAAGTGCACATTTCGCTCCCTTACTCTGCAAACATCTATTGCTGCATCAATTCGTACTGGCTTTGCAATACGATTCAGGCCCTGGCCACTCTCGGTAACACTCTTACCACCTCGAGCACCTTCATCTCTCCCTTTTTCTGTCATCATATAAAACACTGACATTCTTTCCTCTTCCTACTGCACTCCTCCTTCTGGGAAACTCCTTAAGGTACATTGAACACCATCTTCCAATTTTTTGCCGCCTTTTGTCTGTGTCTATAACTTTAGCCTTTTTCCGAATGGGTAGGTTTACTTCTGGTCTTCTAAGCATCTTTTTATCAAAACAAATCCTTGATGATTGTTCTGATTGAGGCATAGATGTTATTTTACAACTTTTGACCGCACTGAAACGACTTCTCTCTGTGTATTCCATACCATTTATCTCGGTGTCACAAGGCCATCTGTCTTACTGCAGATACTTGTCCATTCAAAAACATTATAATTTATGTTTTCAGAACAATTTCCAGTCACAAACCTATCCGTCGATGTACAGTTTGAATTTAACTCTGATCCTAGTTGTTCCTTTCTGTTTGTCTTCAGCCTCACTCCCATGCTTTTATGATGCTCTATCTTTTGTATTTGGACGTGGAAAGCTCCTTTCACCTGAAACCTGTCCCTGCAACCTCTCTATTATTTTAAAGCTGTGTCTATTAACCTGCTGATACGATTGGTCCCAGCACATTTCCAGTGAGTATTTATTCACTCATGGGTGGTCTCTAGATGACCAGTGGTTTATTGCTAATCCCTCCCTCAGGAAGCTCCTTCAACTTGTGCAATGCGCCCGATCTGTGCATCCGTCTCCAGCCGCCCCATTGCTGTTCCTGTCTCTGTTAGCCTTTCCAGACTTCACAGCCTCCCTAGCAATAAAACCTCAAGACGTTAAGTCTTCCTATTCCCCTAAATATCTTCATTTACTATAACCCTCAATATCCCTTCTGGTTCTTCCAATTTGAAAAACCCTTATTTACCTCTGTAAATTGCAACGTTCCCTAAAACACTGGCAGTCTATGTAAACCACCCCGTACCTACAAACATCCTTAACTCTGTAAACTGCCCCAGTCCTCCCAAGCTCCCCAACTCCATGAACTCATGCAGCCCCAACACAGTTTTCCACATTTGTGTAACCTCTTGTGCCTCTGTAATCTTCACCATCATAAAGGAAACACGTCCAGTAATTGTAACCCTCTTAGTCTGAGTAGTCTGATGCAGATCAGACAATTATTGTTGTTACTGTAATCACCTCCACTGCCAACAACTATTCATTTCTGTCACCTCCTTCAGCCCGCCCACATCCATCACTTCTTGAAACTACTTCTTGTCATTGTGACTGTCCATATTGATGCCAAATCTTCCTGTGCCTAAAACTATCCCTATCACAGTCACCTCCACCAGTCCCTAAAATATTGCGAAAGTCTGAAACATCTTCAATTCTCTGCAATCCTTCCTTTCTCTGTATTCTACTTGCTCATGATGGACCCTCAAATTTATTGAAAGCTCTTCATGTTACCGTGACTTTCCCACTTTCTGGAGTGTCTGCCTGACTTGCTATCCTTCCCTATCCTGGTAACCGTGATTAACCTCCAATGCCATCCTGGGAGTCGTTTTTGAGAGAGGATGGGGTGTAAAACCAGTGGCATGTTACAGAGGGGTGGGACGTATTTCAGAATCAGGACGACGGTGCACATGCAGGACAAGACATGGATTCTGCAGGATGTTAGCGATGGGAGGAAGTACAGAACCTTTTGGAGAGTGTTGAATTATAAAGGGTTCAAAAACCAGAAGCAAGTTACAATTTGGATCACGGAATTTCCTGATTGGATCATGGGAATTTTACGCAAAATGTTTTGTTTCTGCAAATGCCCAATTATGGGATCTTGCTGAGGTGATCTTTGAAGCTCATTAATGGAATGGATGAGTACAGCATCAGAATCCCAGGCTGTGAGATGTGAGTTTTGACGTGAATCTGTCCACCTATTCTGCCTGCATTCCAGACACTGACCTGGTGCTGCTGTGGTAGAAGGCATTGTCCGTGCATCTGGTGACCTCCCGATCTACATGGCTTACCAGAGATCACCTCATCAAAGTCTTCGTTTGGAATTTTTGACCTGACTTTTCAGTGGAAGATTTACGAAAATCAAAAATTGGACTCCAGTAGGAAGAATGAAAACTTTGGCATTGACCTTGACCCATGCCGGGCACGTCCATGCATTATGCTTTTTTTTTTCTGCAGTGGGATTGAATAACCGGGACGTCTGGATGCATGTTTTGTTTGATTCGCAGAGCTAGTCATTATTTGAATTGAATACCACATACCTTAAGACCCCTGCTCGGTGACTGTCATCCTGAACAGTCTGTAACAGTGTAACTAACTATCCGATGGTGTCTCACCGACTAGCCCAGAGGTCAGTGCACTGAGCTCTGAGCACCAGGACCTGGGAAACCTCATGCTGTTTGTATTTGAGGCTTTGCACCAGACTGTGTGAGAATAGCTCACTCAGTAAACGACAGATATGGATTGTGGGGTCTTCCTGATCTTTGCGAACCTGTGCCAAGGAGTATCTCCCTCTCATTCAGTAAGTGTGTTCCATTCTCCAGTCCCTGCAGTACATTCTCACTGTAACCCACTTCAGCTGCTGAATATCACACCACCACACAACCACCTCCTGCCCTTACAACCCGGCCATGATCAGTTACCTCCTGCAGTCCCAAACGACCTCGTTGTTTGTTACCACTTCAAATTGCTGTGAGTTGTGTAAAAACAAATGTGAAGTAGTAATGGATCATTCAGAACAACGAACCTCATCTTCTTTGTCTTGCATTGGAGACTTCCTTATCACTCCTTTTCAAACTGTTGTTCTTTTGTCAATACAACTATCGTTCTCTGTCTCCAGACCTACTAATCCACCTGATCGAAGTAAGGTTAATCTTCTCTTGCATTAATTTTAAAAGCTGTTGCTTTCTGCAACCCCTCAATGCACCCTGTCCAAGTAACCTCCTCAAGTACTACAGGTCACTGTCTTTGCAATATCTTCCAGCATCTACAACACTTTCGATTTCTGCGGCCTCGTCCAGAGCAGCACTCTACATCTCTGCATACCTGATTGGACTGCTGCAAACCTCCTTTCAAAACCCTCGCTAACTCGTGGAACCCCTGCAGCCCTACAATTCTCTCTAGTTTTGTGAAGGGACCCAGTATATTAAAAATTTCCCACCTCAGTAAACACCGACAGCTCCAACCAGAACCCTCATCTGTATGACCTCAATCTCTTACAGCCCCCTTATCTCCATAAACTCTTGCATCTCCATCTCCCGCCCTGTCCATATAATCTCCACTCTCTACAACCGCCCCTATCTCTGTAACTCCTCAGTCCTGACAATCTAGTACATCTGTGTGACATGTTTCATCCCTTCATCTCATTTCATCTCCAACCAACTTGAGTGATCTTTAACTTCACCATGTCTGTTCCATCCTCCAGACTCTACAACCTTCTCGTTCTCTCTAAGATTAGATTAGGTTCCCTACATTTTAGATTACATTCCCTACAGTGTGGAATCAGGCCCTTCGGCCCAACTATTCCACACCAACCCTCCGAAGAGTAACCCACCCAGAGCCATTCCCCATAACTAATGCACCTAACTCTACGAACAATTTATCATGGCCAGACCTGCACATTTTTGGACTGTGGGAGGAAACTGGAGCACCTGGAGGAAACCCACGCAGACACGGGGAGAATGTGCAAACTCCACACAGACAGTCGCCCCAGGTTGGAATCGAATCCAGGTCGCTGGCGCTGTGAGGCAGCAGTGCTAACCACTGAGCCACCGTGCCGCCCTTTGATATTCTTGTGCACACAGTCCTCCATATCTGTGTAAACCCTACCTGCCACAAGTACTCTCCCTGTCTATGTAAATGCCTCTTGTCCCTTTGACCCACGCTTTCTGGGTAGCACACTCCAGACCCTACAGCTAATACTCTGTATCGAACCACCTTCAGGCCTGTACATTCTCACTCCGTAACGCTATCCAGCTTGTACTGTCCACCCCATACCCTGTAATATTTCCGAAGTGCAATACCCATTCTTCAGCGTGCAACATTCTCGATTTTCCCAAAAGGCATGTCTGCACGCCACTCACCACCCCAAAACCCTTTTCTACCACTAACTGTCTCCACCCCAGTCAACAATAATTAACACTGCAGCATCCTTTTGTCTCTGAATTAATCCCTATCTCTGTAACCACTGTCCATCTTTTCACCCCACTCTCACTGGAACTCTCCATGCATTTATAACAAGGCAGATGGAATGTCAGCACAAACTGAAGTGAACAGTTGCAGAGATGGGGCTACACAAATGCCGAGACTGGAAATTGAGCGTTGTGGGCAGCAAACCCGAATAATATGGAATCTGTTGTTTAGTTTGATATAGTTAAGAGCATGAGATGAAGGGATGGGAGAATGCCATATGGCACATAAAGTCTTGCCCCACCATTCAATGGAGAAGACGCACAATTCATATGACAATTAGATATCACATTACAATTAGGCCATTCAGTCCATCGAATGTACTCCACCATTTGATTATGGCTGATGCACATCCCAACCCCACTCTCTTGCCTTTTCTGCAAAACGTTTGGTCCCCTTACTTATCAAGACGCTATTTATCTCTGCAATTCACCCAGTGACCTGGCGTCCACAGCCCTCTTCGGCAATGATTTCCACAAAATCAGTACCCTGTGGCTGAAGAATTTTCTCCACATCTCAGTTCTAATGGGTTGTCCTTTTTCTCTGAGTCTACGCCCTTGTGCCCCAGTCTCTCCTACGAGTGGGAACATCATCCCTACAACCACTTCATTCAGGTCCCTCAGAATTTTGTAAGATTGAATGAGATCCCGCCTCATTCTTCGATAATACATCGAGTACAGACCCGCGATCTTCACCCGCACCTCATATGACAAGCACCACATCCATAACATCTTTGTTTTAAACGTCCTCTGTACCACCAAGAAGGTCACAGCATCCTTCATGAGGTACGAAGCCCAAAACAGCTCACAACATTCCAAATGAATTCTGACCAGGGCCTGAAAGAGGGTCTGCAATATATTTTTGCTCTTGTTTGCTAATCCTCTTGGACTGAATGCCTGAAGAAATGTTTACCTTAAGATAATCCCAAGTCACTTTGTGCTTCAGATCTTACCCCATTTAGAAATTAGTCAGCTCCTCTATTATTTCGACCAAAGTACATAGCGTCATAATTTCCAACATTATATTCCACATTCCACTTCTTTTGCCCACTTTCTGAGCTTGGCATTCTGCAGCCTTCCATCTTCCTCCCCCTACCTGCCCCTCCAAGTATCTTTACAGATGACATAAACTTAGCGACAACGCCCTCAGTTCTTCCGTCCAGACTGTTAATGATCCCAACACTGACCCCTGCTGAACTCCACCTGTCTCCAGCTGTTATCCTGAGAAAGATCCTTTGAAACCCACTCTCTGTCTTCTCCACCAACAAGTCTCTCTCTGTGCCAAGCATGTGATTATGTAAGCGAAATTCGATTTCACAAAACATGTTGGATCTGTTTTTTTTACACTGGTTGTAGACAGTAGAATAAATAAAAGGGGTGGAATAGTTTATTTGGATGTTTAGAAACCTTTCAACAAGGTTTCACTGAAGAGGTGGAGAAACAAAGTTGGCATTTGTGGGATTGAAAGGAATATACTGGCATGGATTGAGAATTCGTTATAAAACACAACAAAATTAAGTGGAAATAAATGGAGTGACTGGTCCACAACTATTCACAAATTGGATCAATGAATTAAATATATGAACAGAATCTAATATTTCCATCTTTGTTGGTGACACACTACTAGATGGGAATGTGTGTTGTGTGGAGAAAGCAAAGGGGGCATGAACAGACCATGAGGTTCCCTTTTTTAAAAAAAAATGGAACCTGGCCATCATGCCGAGGCATTTTTTTCTTTCTGATCTGTAATTGCCTGGAGAAGGTGATAGTGAGCTGCATTGCAGACGCAGAGCAATCCTTTGGTTGTAGGGACACAAACAATGTTACTCGAATGGAGCGTGGTTTGGAGAGGACTTTGGAAAATCTGGTATTCCCATGCACCTGGAACTCCTGTCCTTCCAGGTTATAGATGTTCCGCGTTTGTGAAGAACTGTTGAAAGAACTGTCCTGAATGACGTCAGTGCTGCATGCCAATATTTTATTTATTCATGTATTCATTCATGGGAGATGAGAATTGCATGGCTGAGCCAGCATTCATTACTGATTTTTGAGTTGTCCCTGAGAAGTTGCCGCCTTCTTGAGCCACTGCACCATCCTTTTGAACTTTTGGTATCTGTCGCTCCAACAGGCGCAACAATAATCCTGATGGCTGTAACAGCATACAGACAATGCAGCTCTCTCTTTTACATGCGACATCCTCCTCTACCTAAAACTCTTATCGATCTACACAATGTCTCATCTCCTCCCTTCCTATCTGCGCTACTGATCACTGACATCACCGCAACATTGTTTAAAATTCCTGTTGCCGATTCCTTCTTCTCAATGTGTACCTCACACAATGCCCTGGAGCACTCTTGTAACCTTTCAACCAATTGAAGCATATGATCCCTTCCCTGAGTTGCTATAGATTGCAGTGGGTGAATGTGTTCAATGGGGCTGATAAATAGTTCAGTCACTTATCTACTCGTGAACATCTCTACAGTTCTCCCGAAATATTTACTCACTTCAGTTACCACAAGTCTCTTAACTCTGTAACATCCATCAGTCTCCACTATCTCTAATGTTCCCTGTACGTTACTTTACATTGTGATCAAGTCTTCATATCTCTGTACTAAGGCCACTAAAAAGCCCTGCAAACTCAAAAAAGCTCTCACTTTTGTAACCACTTCCAGCACCACACACCACCATCTCCTTATTCTCTTTGCTGCCTTCGGTGCCTGAAATTCTCCCTGAATCTTCCTGAAACCTCCTTCAGGACCTGCAGCTCTCCCTACCTCTACAAATAATTTATTCCGTTCGTAACAATGCTCACATTCAAAGTGACACTATCCGTTTTAATCCTCTTCCTCATTTCCATTGGCTTCCAGGTACAAGGGTGATCCTGTGAGCGAGTAGTGCGGAATGGAACCTTATAAATCTCAGCTGAGGCTTGAGGCCTACCTTTATCTGTGAGTCAAAAACGCAAAGAGGCTGAAGCTGAGCAGCACATAGCGGGAAAACATAAATCAACAGCGTGGATAGAGGCCTACAGTGACTTGGAGTTGAAGAAAACAGCAGAACAGGAGGCTCTACATTCTTACCGAGTCATAGAGAGAATGAATATGACAGGGAGCAACTTGGAGCAGGAGCTTGAGGCTAACGGGAAAATGGGCGTCTTTGATGCAGAAACATGGGAGGACATAAATCAGAATTGAGGATCGAGGGATAGTCATACCTGGGAGTCACAGAGACGGTGTCCCTGTGAGGGAGGAGAGTCGATTGGGAGTTGGACGATGACACGTACCTGGTGTCAGAGATAAGCTTCTGCTGCTGGGATCTGCCTGCGCTGAATTTGAAAGAAGTGTAATAGATATCACAGAAAACATCTATACGTTCATTGGCTGATAATACACCATTATTAGCGACTGTCTGTAAAATGCTATATGTCAGCAAATTTATTTTTTTCGCAATCTGAAAGAAGCGTTGAATTCAGAAATAGATGAATAAGTGGAAGTCTGAATCAATATAATAAAGTAATTTCAGTCTGCCACAGCTGGATAAGGAACTTAACACTAATGTTATTTCCCTAATGTTAGCGTTATACTCAGTAATTAATTAAGACTAGGTGCCTTGCAGTTTAAGACGTGGCAGCAGATATTTGTCAAGTAGAAAATAGCTTCTGATACATTGAGGTGACATAGCTCTGCTGGTGTTCTTGACGAATACTGGGTCTTGTAGCTCAGACAGCGATTGGAAATTCTTTGGGATATCTGTGATGCTGAGAGTTAGGTAGACAGCACATACAGAGAGGGGATCACCCTGCAGACCTAACAGCCTGGAAGAAGCAATGAGATGGGCGATAAGTCAATCGAAAAGAAACAGTCAGGGAGTAAAAGGAAAGACTGATGTCTCACTCATCATTCAGTTTTCCAGTTTGGAAACTGATGAAAGTGCTGGCTGCTCAGAGGAGTGCGATCAGAGCCAAGATTGTGGCATGACAAGCAGCCTGATTGTACTGGAAGGAAGTAGACGGATGGAGGATCAACAGTCAGCGAGCGGGGATTCAGTAAACTGGAGAAGTTGTAAGCGTTTCTGTGACAGTCAGTGTAATTACAGGATGGTGAGGTCAAGAATGTCAGTAAGTTTGCAGAACATTCATCTGGGGGCCAGTGAGCAGTTAAACGTCATGTCCATGTTGTTAGGAATTGCATGGATAGGAAGGGTGATGCAGTCTGGGAATCCGGATAAAGGAAACTAGATGGATAGTTAGCAAGCAGGACTTCAAATGCAGCAATTCCTGGAAACCTCACACACCATGTACATGTGAGAACAGACTTCTGAGTTTTAAGTAGGTGAGAGTGTGACAGGAACGATGATGCAGCGGGAAAGCTTTCAGATTCCTGAGATATTGGGAAGGCAGCAACTGTACAAGCTAGCTCAGGTAACAAGTGACAGAGCTGACGGAATTCCTTGTCGGTTGAGTGAGAGGGATTGAAAATAATTTCGTGTATGGGATCCAAAAACGAATAATAGGGAAGACTACCAGGATTTTCAAAATACTTGGAGATGCAGTTGTTACTAATCTACAACAATAAGTTTAACTGTGGAAGGTGGAGAAGGAAAGTCTAAATCTTAGGTACTCTGCATGGACGTGAATACTCGGAGTTTGGGGAGTTGCAGATGCCGTTTAGTGTGTGGAAATCAGATGTACTGGTAACTCCGAGCTGACTCAAGGAGCCCAGGACTGTGTTAAATATTGCTGGGTATAACTTATTCCGAAATAGTTGAATGGAAAGGAAATTGTGAAGGGTGCGATTATCTGTTTAGATTAGCGTTAGTTAAGGAGTCCAAGAGCAAGAGGATACCGTCCATAGACAAAATTTGGCTGGAGCTACGGCGCAAAAAGTGTAAAATTACACTGTGAGGCAAAATATTAAGGGCAACAACCAATGGAAAGGATTGAGAGAATAAATATGCTTGGGCACATGAAAGTAATGGCAATGCTATACAGCAGCTATATTGAGCAAATTAAATTCTCCAGATATAGACTGTGATACTGATGGTGCAGTGTCATGAGGGCAGACTGTTTCCAGATTGAATGGAGGAGTGATTACTGCAGGACTATGCATCTGGCCCAATAGAGCATGGACTGTTTGAACTGGTCCTTGGGAAGGAGATGGGTCAAATGGGCCCAGTGTCAGACGGGAATGCGTTGGAGCACAGCGATGATCTTATCATAAAGCACAGGATAAAGGTCGATAATGATAGACATTCATTGAGAGCGAGAAAACTTGGTTCTGAGAGTCGACTTCAGTCGGGCAAGAACGAAGCTAGTAAGGTTTACCTGGAAGACGGCATTGATCAGAACAAGAAAAAGTGAAAAATATGCTCGCTTCAAAGAGGAGATGATCTAGGTCCTGTACTGGGATGGTGGCATAGGTGGGAAAGGCAGGAGAAACAAACCCAACTCTTCCTCTATGACGGACAAAAACAATTGAATCAGTGTCATATTCGAAATGGCCAGGATGTGTTGTAGTTACATGTTCAATGGAAACATTAAAGGGGCGATTGGATGATTATTGATGCAAAAATAATGTGCAAGGATACGTGGCAAGGAGGAGATCATTACTCAGAAATGCGTTCAGTTAAAGAGCTGCTGTCAGTATGATCGGTCATATGATTTCCTTCTGTGCCTTAACGCGTCTGTGTAGTTCGCTGTGATGTCGTGAGAGTCATCCACATCCAATAATATCCCACGTCTGGAACCTCATCGATCCTGTACAATATATTCCGAACCTGGCACAGCGTCATGGTGGCTCACTGGTTTGCACTGTTGCCTCACATAATCAGAGAACTGGGTTGGCATTCTGTCCCAGGCGATTATCTGTGCTGTTTTTGCACATTCTCAACGGGGCCGGATGGGTTGCCTCCCTCACTCCAGGGATGTGCAGGTTAGATAACTTGCTCAAAGTGTTCAGGGATGTGTGGGTTTGGTGCATTTGTCGTGGTAAATGCAGAGTAATAGATTGGGGAATAGGTCTGTTTGGGTGATTTTTCAAAGCGTTGGTGTGGACTTGTGGGGTCAGATGGCCTGTTTCCACACTGTCAGGATTCTATAATTCTCTGCAACTTCCATTAGCCAATTCATCCCTCTTTATCACTGTGACTCATACAGGCCATATCAACCTTCTTTTTCTGGAATCTCCACCACCTCCTACAATCCTCCCTCTTTCCAAAGTCCTTACAGTTCCTCCTTTCTCTGGAACTACTCAATCCACAGCACACCCCCCCACACACACACACACAATCTTTGCTACTCCTCCAGTCCATGCCACCACAAACGTCACTATCTCCCTCCTGCCCTGACAAATCTAATTATCTCCATAACCTCCTCCAGCCACTTAGTGTTCATTATATTGGCAACTTTCTCCAACACCTAGAAATCTGCCCGTCTCTTTTCTTTGCTCCAATCCCTATTACTTTCCCTGTTGTGTAACCTACTCCAATGCCAAATCAGCTGCGTAACACTCTCCAGACCATACAGTGCTCGATTCTGTAACCACCTATTGCCACGACACAACTCACTCTTTCTTTAACCTGCACATTACAATTCCGCCTCGATCTTTGGAAACATCTTCAGCTCTCACTATCTCTGTCATCTCCACCAGATGCAATAACTGAAGTATCTACAAAGAGGCCGATATCTTGTCACAAAATAAACTTTTATTTATACATGCATGATCCATGGCACTCTCAGCCAGATCCTTTAGTGAACAAAGCCTCTGATGGCCCTGCTTATAGTGAACTTTGACAAGCAGTGCCTTTCTTATAGCACAATCTGCGTGATCAAACAGTGACGTGGAGAACAGGGATTGTATCAAAATAGAGTTGGCGTCGGGAAATAATGCACTCCACCCCCTGCAGTGCCCACCTTTCCCTGAAAATCTCAAGGGTGTTGGTGGAGAATGCATGCTGCTTCTCCAGGGACACTCGGGCTCTTACATAGACGCAGAATAGGAGCAGACAATTGACCTTAACGACCCTTCTCCATGACCCGCTGCCTGGACCTGTTTATGACCAGTTTCGCCAGGCCGGGGAGCAGACCAATGAGGAGGTCGTCTGAACTAACGTTCCTGTTTATTTATTTCCCGTCTCCCCCACACTAAGACCTGACAGCGGTAGTGCTTATTTTTCCCCAGTGTGTGCAGGTGTCGGACACAGTGAAAGAAACAACAAGTCTGCACATCTTTCCACTGTATTGATATTCCACCACCAGGAAGAAAGGAGACATCCGAGGGACCACTGACAAGCAGCGCCCTTCTCGGAGGGAAATGCTACGTGTTCAAATAGTGAAGGGGAAGGCAGGGATTAAATCACAATAGTGTGGCGGGGGAAGTAATACACTCCACGCTATGCCGAGCCCAGCTTTCCCTGAACAACTCGAGAATGTTGGCGGACACCATGTGCTCCTTCTGCAGGGCCTCCCGGTCTCTGGTATAACTGTGGAAGAGGGGCAGGCAATCGGCCCGAAAGACCTCCTTCACAGCCCACTTCCTGGACTTGTTGACCGCCAGTTTGGCCAGGCCCAGACGCAGACCCACGAGGAGGTGGTCCGCACTAAAGGTCCTGTTAATTTCTGCAAGCCAGGATTCCCTGATTGGATCAGGTTAACATTCCTAATCCGGGAACATATTTTTATGAGGGTTACCTGACTGGCCTAGTTCCAAACACTCCAAAATCCCTTCATATATCTCTAACGTTCATTAACACTTACAAATGTCGCAGTTCAGAAAAATCCTCCTGTTTCTACAAACCTCTCGGTCTCTTTAAATATTTCCAAGTAAAATCGCATCGTTTTTCAGTAGAACCTCACCTTTCAATCTCCTGCAGGAGAAACGTAAGCTTTTTTCCTACTTTCATTCAAGCTCTCAATCCCAGCCTCCTCCACCCAGAACATTTCTTACTAATCTTTAACCACATCCAAAACCTTGATTTGTCGTACCTCTGTGGCCTTCTCCATAAGGACGAAGGGGTTTTCGAAACATGGAGGTTTACAGGGATGGAGAATGTTATTAAAATAGGAATGCTTGTAGAAACCATTAGATTTACAGAGTTGGGAAGAGCGACAGAACAGAGACTGGCAGTTTGTCAGCATGAACGAAAGAACCTGGGATTTACCTGGTTGGCTGTGAGTTTCAAGAAAAAAAAATGCTATAGATCTGCAAATGCACAGGCCCATTATCAAGCCTGGGATCTGCCTGTTCTCAGTATGGGTCTCTGTATTCTGCACAGGCTGGGAGAGAGTCTGTGATGTTCTGGTTTGGATTTTGGAGCTCGGTTAGGGATAGGTGAGAGCAGCTGACCATGCTCAGGTGGGAGTGCGAGCCGAGGATCTTCCTGATATCATGTGGGGCTGCTTTCCAGAATAGTGGTGGGAAGGTATAAATGCCGAATGTACTAGGGTTTGTTCGGCTCTAAGTGCATATACCTATTACATTTTTATGTCTTGATGGTATTCTGAACCGAAATAGTTGCAACAGAAATGAATCGCTGTAGCAATAATGCCCAGATATCAATTCATGTTCAGCGGTCTGCTCAAAAGAGCCTCAGATGAGAATGCGTTCTCATGCCCTCATATATCATAATTGATAAACAAAACATTGCTTCAGCTGGTGTGGATTGAATCAGAAACAATCATCTGTGAAGATAGACAGTTCACACCCCTTGTAACAGTATGGGCTCCATCTACACCTCCATGTGCCAAATTGCACTTTGCTCGTCCCTGACTTTACTTCTGCTGCAGACAGACGCTGACAGTGAAGTTGGATGATAATTTGTCTTGGTTTCATTTTTGTCAGGCTTCGTTCAGGGTTTACCTTTAAAGTGCTCATGCAGACAAAATATTAATTTGGTTGCTCCAGCTCCATTTTTGCTTCATCCAAAAACCTAAAACTATCCTTGTCGTTGCAATCTCCTCCAGCCCCTAGACCGATCCATATCCCTGTAAAATCCTCCAGCCTTTACACACCTTCTTATCTCTGTAAATTTCTCTGAACCCTACAGCCATCGTGGTCTCTGGTACTGGCTGTCATCCCTGAACTCGTTCCGAACTTTTCAAAAAGGCAAATGAAATGATAACTGTAAATAGTATGAAGTAGGTCAGATTTCCCTGTCATTCTGGAGAAGTGGCTGCAATGTGACCACAACTGAGACTGGGTATTTAAGGGTTTGCAACATTTTTACAGGAAGGATAATTCGCCAACAGAGTGAAGGAGCATGATGTTTACTGGATGGGATCAGTATTATTGTGATGTTAATCAATTTACACACCACTCCTCCCTGCTCTCTCCATTCATCCCTGCATATAGATTCTATCAGATATTGGTAACCTTTGCAAACTTCTGAAAATAGCACAGGATAGAGGAAATCACTCTGTACACTGTCTGCATTGAAAAATCGAAAATCTTTTTAAAAGTATTTTTCTGGTTCCCTGGAGACTTTCAGATTTCAGGTGCAGCTCTCGGCACGAATTTGAAGATGGTTTGAAAGTTTCTGCTTCTACTGCGCTTCTATGCGCACCTTCCAGATCCCTACCACATTCTGGATGAAATAACAACTTTCTTCCCCACTTCTCTGATAACAGAGCTCACCAACATGAACAAGGCGTTCTGTCCCTTAGTATACAGGCCCTTGACAACATAAGCACCCCAATCAAATCTTCTCTCACCATCCTCCGTACCAGTCCTTCCTCATAACTGTACTTTCATTTTCACAAGATGATATATCACTTCTATACTCTGTCTAGTCCAACTCCTTTCTTCCATGTGGTGGGGTAATCAAACGGCACACAGTACACAAGCTGTGATTGAACTCATTATTTATGCCGTTCCAGCATAATCTTCCTGCTCTGAAATTCTGCATTTTGTCTAATAGAGGCATTAAAGCCATTTACTGCCTTAATTATATTATTGATGTGTCCGGCTACCTTCAGGGATCTTCCCACACCATAATATTCACATTTGTTTTACATTTATCTCTAATGTTGAGTTGATTTCTCCATTCTCCTGGACCACATAGTTTCTGTTTTTTAAAACATTCTGCCATGTAATCGCTTGTCAAATCCAACTAAGTCACATGAAGCTGCAAGTTCCTGCCTGAAACCGACACAAATAGATTAATTAAATACAGCCTTCCTTGAACAAATTCAGACCGACGTTCCCGGAGCTCCTGGGACCGTAAACGTTTCCATTTTTCCTGTGTCTCAGAATTTCAGCCGCGTCCTATTCATTCAGTCCCTTGATGCATGCTGAACAAAGCTGCGGTGTGAGGCATTCTCCAGTCCTTCAGCAGCATCACTGCATCTAATGAGGATTGGATAATGATGTTCAGTATAAGACAGAGTATTATTGCTTCGCTTCTTTTAACAGTCTGGAACATTGTGTATGCCCTTTGTTTTAATAAAAAAAATGTGTGTCTCCTGTTTAATTCCCCGATCCATAGATTTAAGACTCCCAATATTTCACACAACTTAGAACAAAGAAAAAGAAGCAAAAACAGTTGCAGCACAGGAATAGACCATTCGGCCCTCCAAGCCTAAGCCGATCCAAATCCACTGTCTAAACCTATCGCCCAATTCCTGAAGATCTGTATCCCTCTGATACCCACCCAGTCGTGCATCTTTCCAGTTGCATCTGAAATGAATCTACTGTGCCTGCCTCTACTGCCTCTGCTGGCAACGCGTTCCAGGCATCTACCCCACCCTGTGTAAAATACCTTACACGTGTATCCCCCTTAAACGCTTCACCTCCCACTTTGAACGAGTGATCTCTCGTTATTGAATCCCTCACCCAGAGGAAAGAAAAGCTTATATGTATCCACCCTGTCTATACCCTTCAGGATTTTTTTCCCACTACAATCAGGTCCACTCTCAATGTTCTTTTTCCGAATGAAAACCGGCATGGCCAACTCAGCCTCATTTGATAAAAAGCACCTTCCCTACCAGGAAACATCCTGGTCAAATTCTCTGCATCTTCTCTAAAGACTCCACATCCTTTTGTTAATGTGGCGACCAGAACTATATATAGTACTCTCAAAAAACTTGTACAATTTTAATAAAAGTTGCCAGCTCTTATGATCAATACCATGTCCGATGAAGGCAAGCATTCCATATGTATTCTTGACCACGTTATCCAGCTGTAGAGCCAGCTTCAGGGTACTATGGACTCCCAGATTTCTCTGCTTATCAACCTTTCCCAAGGCTCTTCTGTTCACTGGATACTATGCTCACCTCACGTTTGCTCGAATTAACTCAATCTGCGACGTTCATGCCCAACTCCCCAGTCTATCTATACTCTCCTGTATCCTTTGACAGTCCCTTTTGCTTTTTGCTCATCCAACAATAGACAATAGATAATAGTTGCTGGAGTAGGCCATGCGGCCCTTCGAACCAGCACCACCATTTATTATGATCACGGCTGATCATCCACAAGCAGTATTCTTTACACGCCTTTTTCCATAACCCTTGATCCACTATCAGTATGAGCTTTTTTTATTGAAAGTATTCAGAGACTTTACCTCCAAAGCCTTATGAAGCAGAGCATTTCATATATCCCCCACTCTCTGGGTCAAGAAGTTTCTCTTCACCCCCTGCTCTAAATGGCTCACCTCTTAGTTTTACACTGTCCTCTGCTTCTGGACTCACCTATCAGCGGAAGCGTGCTTCCTACCGCCAGCGTGTTCAATCCTTTAATCATCTTATAAGACTCAGTCAGATCCTCCTCATCCTTATAAACTCAAGTGTATACAAGCCCAGTCGCTCAAATCTTTCAACTTGTGATAGTCCCGTCATTCCATGAATTAACCTTGTAAACCTATGCTACTCGCCCTCAATAGCCAGAATGCCCTTCCTCAAAGTTGGAGACCAAGACCGCACCATATTCTAGGTGCAGTTCCACCAGGGTCCTGTACAGCTGCAGAAGGACGTCTTTGCACCTATTTTCAATTCCTTTTGTTATGAAGGCCAGCATGCCATCAGCTTTCTTCAATGCCTGCAGTACCTGTATGATTGCTTTCATAGACTGATGTACAAGAAAATCTAGATCTCGTTGTACTGCCCCTTTACCTAACATCACTCCATTTAGATAATAATCTGCTTCCTGTTTTTTTTTGCCACGAAAGTGGATAACCACACATTTATCCACATTAAACTGCATCTGCCATGCATCAGTCCACTCACCTAGCCTGTCCAAATCACTTTGTATTCTCATAAATTCTCTAGACATTTCACCCTGCCTCACAGCTTTGTGTCATCAGCAAGTTTGCTAATATGATTTTTATTGTTTCAATATCATTAATGTATACTGTACACAGCTGCACTCCCAGCACCAAACCTTGTAGTATCCCACTGGTCACCTCCTACCATTCCAAAAGGGACCTGTTTATCACTACTCTTTACTTTCAGTCAGCCAGCAAACATTCAGTCCAAGTATGTATTTGTTCCCAATACCATGTGCCTTAACTTTGCTCAAAATTCTCCTATGTGGGGCATTATCAAAATCTTTCCGAAAGTCCAGGCACACTACATTCACTGGCTCTCCCTTGTCTATCTCCATAGTTACATCCTCAGAAAATTCCACATTAGTCAAGCACGATTTCTCCTTTGTAAATCGATGCTGACTCTGAGCTGTCCTGTTACTGCGATCCAAATGAGTAGCAATGTTATATTTTATTATTGACTCCAGCATCTTTGCCACCACTGACGTCAGGCTAACCAGTGTATAATTCCATGTTTTCTCTCTCCCTCGTTTCTTGAAAAGTGGGCCAGCATTAAGCACTCTCCCATCCACAGCAGATGCTCATATATCGAAAGAACATTGGAAAATGGGTACCAATGCCTCTACGATATCAAAAGCCACCTCCTTAATTACACTGGGATTCAGACAATCAGGTCCTGGGGACTTACAGGCCTGCAAACATAACAGTCTATCAAACACCATTTCGCGCCTAATATAAATTCACTTCAGTTCATCTGTTACCCTTGGACTTTCAGCCAGTATTACATCTGGGAGATTGCTTGCGTCTTCCCCAGTGAAGACAAATCCAAACTACCTATTCAAATCTTCTGTCATTTCTTTGTTTCCAATAATAAGTTCACCCGTTACTGTCTTCAAGGGCACAATTTTAGTCTTAACCATGTTTTTTCCCCTTTTCACATACCCGAAGAACTTTTACTATCCACCTTTATATTTTTGGTCAGTCTGCCCTCGTGCATCATTCTTTCTCCACATTTTGCCTTTTTAATGATCCTCTGTTGTTCCTTAACAGTTTCCCAGTCCTCTGGCTTCCCGCACATCTTTGCTATGTTACACGTCTTCTCTTTTATCTTTATGCAGTCCTTAATTTCCCTCATAAGCTACGGCCGCCCCTGTCTCCCTGATGATCTTCCTTTCTCTTTGGAATGAACATATTATGCACCTTCTACATTATATCCAGAAATACATGCTATTTTCTTCAACAGCCATTCTTGGTAAGGTATTGAACCATTAAACTTTGGACAGCTCCTCCCTCATAACACCACAGTTCAGTTTGTTTAACTGCAATACTGACACTCCCAATTCTCCCTTCTCAATCTCAATTTGCAGATTAAACCTTTCGTAATATGGTCATTACCTCGTTATGACTGCTTTACTTCGGAGTCCCTGATCAAATCGGGTTTGTTGCACAACACCAGATCCAAAATTGTCTTCTCCCTGGTGTTGTGCAAGCCTTGTGGTACAAGCTGCTCTGAGAATTCATCTCGGAGGCACTCCACAATCTCTGTTTTCGCGGTCAGTACCAACCTCATTCTCCCATTCTACCTGCATATTGAAATCCCCCATAACAACTGTAGTAATACCTTTGTGATTGGTCAATTTTAACTCCTAATTCAATTACACCCTACATCCACACTACTGTCGGCGGGCCTGCAAATAACTCCCATCACGGTCTGCCTCCACTGAGAATTTCTCAACTGTATCCATATTGATTCGACACCTCCTGATTCTATGTCCAATCTTGCAAGGGAATGAACATCATTCCTCGCCAACAAGACCACCCCACTCACTCTGCCCGTCAGTCTGTCCTTTCAATAGCACGTATAGCATTGAATATGCATTTCCCAGTCGATGTCCACTTGTAGCTAAGTCTCAGGTTTTCCCAAAACATCGTACCTGCCAATTTCCAAAACAGCCTCAAGCTCATCCACCTTATTTCTTATGCTTTGTGCATTCATATATAATATTTTTGAATTTGTTACTCCCCTCATCTTTGCTATCAATCCCTACTTCACTTGACTATACTATATGATCCTTTTTTTTGAGTTTCCTGCTCCGTTGATTCGGTTGCATTTCTTAACTTCTCTCATTCTCACTTTCCTATAACCTCCTTCTTGAATTTCCAGTTTTCCCCTCCCCCAACCTACTACTTAATTTAAACACACCTGTGCTGCAGCGGCAAACCTGCTGACTAGAATGCTGGTTCCCCCATCTATTAAGGTGCAACCCGTCCGTCTTGTATAATTTATCCTTACCGCAAAACATACACCAGTGATCCAAGAATTTAAATCCTTGCTTCCTGCACCAGTTCTTCAGCCAAACATTCAAGTCGATTACCTCTGTTTCTTCCCAAGGAACTGGAAGCAAACGGGAGATAACCACCCTGGAAGTCCTCTTTTACAGCCTTCCTCTGAGTTCTCTGAAGTCCCGCTGCGAATGGCCCTCCTCTGCTTCTAGACGATATTGGTGCCGATATTCACCACCATCTCTGGCTCTTCACCTTCGCCCTTGAGGATTCCCTTCACTCTGTGTGTGACGTCCAGGATCCTGGCACCAGGAGGGCAACACACCATCCTCAAATCCGGCCTGATGCCTCAGAAATACCTTTCAGTCCCTCTGACTATGGATTCCCTTATTACCATCACTCTGCATAAAGTTTAACTCTTCGGCTCTACCTCCATTCCAATTTTCGATTGACAGACCTGACCGCCTCTCGGACTGGCAGTGTCGTCAGTCTCGACAATTTCCATAAGCTTCTACCTGTTCATGAGAGGTACTTCCTCCGGTGTTTAATGTACTTTAATCATCTCTTCCTTCCTTGTGGTCATCTCCCTTCTTCTCTCTTCTGATATTCTCGATGTAATTACCTCTCTGCCGGTCCTGTCCAGAAAAAAATCTCGCTGTCTCGGATGAGCCTGAGGTCATCTAGTTCTTTCATCAGTGATGCAACAGGCTCCTTCAGGCGCTAAATGTGTAACATATTTTCCACAGCTTTAGGAGCCAGTGATACCATCAGTGTCCCTGACCTCCCACATCATGCATGAAGCACACTGAATCAGTTTGGGGAATCAATCTTCAGATTATCCGCAAACTTACTGATCAGACAACAATGCCCTGCTCCTGACCATTTATGTATATCACAAAAATAAGTGGCCCCAGCATTGATACCTGTCGAACACTGGTCACATTTCTCCATTTCGAGAAAGTCTCTTCAACTACCATATTCTGACTCCTGTTGCTCAACCAGTTCTTTATCCGCCTAACTGAAACACCGCACAGACCACGTGTCATCACCTTCTCCATTAGTCAACCATGGGAAACCTTAAGTCTATGTATATGTCATCTACAGCGTTTCCTCCATCAAGCAACTTGATCACTTCCGCAAAAATCTCTGTTAAGTTGGTAAAGCAGGTCACTCCCGCACAAAACCATGTTGCTGATTACCGATAAGCCCATTTGTTACAAAATACAGATTTTATTCCTCAGTACATTCTCGAGCAACTCTTCCACCACTGAATACCAGGTCACTGGTCTATAGTTATCTGGAATATCACTACAACACTACTTGTACAGGGTTACGACATTAGCCAGCGTCTGGTACTTCACTTTTGTTTAAGAACGCTACAAAGACATCTGTCAGGACCTCAGCTAATTCCTCTCTCGCCTCCGTCAGCAATCGTGACTGGATCTCATCCGGTCCTCAGGATTTTTCAAACTCAATATCCTTTAGACTACCCAACACATCTTCCCTCCTTAAATCAACGTGATCCTGAATGAACAAACGTCTGTCTCTCATCTCAACATTCATCATGTCTCCCTCCTCAGTGAACACTGATGCAAAGAAATCATTCGGAATCCCACCGATTTTCTCAGGTTCGAAACACTTCCTTCCTTATCCTTAATTGGACCAACCCTTTCTCTCGTTTCCCTCTTGTTTCTTATATCTGAATAAAAGGCCTTGGTGCTCTCGTTAATTCTGCTCACAAAGGTAATTCCATGACCAGTTCTCGCCCGTTTGATTCCTAGTTTAATATTGATCCCTGGTTTAATATTGATCCTACTCTCCCGATATTCCTTCAAGGCCCGCTCTGTTCTTAGATGCCTGTACCTTATGTACGCTTTTCTTTATCTCTTGGCCAGTTGCACGATTTCGCCTGTCATCCACGGTCAACGAATGTTGCCTTTACTCTGCCTTGTTTTTAAAGGGACATGCATATCCTGCACTATCTTCAACCTATCTTTGAAAGCGTCCCACATATCAAATGTGGACATCCCTTCAATTAGCTGTGTCCAATCCACATTTCCCAACTCCTGGCGAATTTTGATGTAATTGGCCTTGGTCCAGTTTAGAACACTTCCCTTAGGACCACTTTCATCTTTATAACGAATATTCTAAAACTTATCGTGTTGTGGTCACTATTCCTAAAGAAAATTCCCCAGTACAACTACCACCACTTAGCCTGGCTCATTCCCGCACACCTTGTCCAATATGACCCCTTCCCTCATTGGATTATTGACATATTGCTCTAGAAAACTTTCCTTGATCCTCCTTACAAATTCTGTCCCATCCAGACCCCTGACACCAAGTATATCACAGTCAATGATGGGTAAATTAGAATCTCCCATAGCCACCATCCTGCTGCCTTTACATCTTGCCATAATCAGTTTACCAATGTGTTCTTCTACCCCACGTTAACTGTTGGGACGCCTGTAATACAGCCGCAATTATGTTACTGCATCGTTCTATTTCTCAGCTCCATGCACAATGCCTTACTGCTCAAGCCCACGATAGCGTCCTCCTTTAGCACAGCCGTGACACAATCCCTGAACAGCAATGGAATTCCTACACCGCCGGCCTCCTTTTTTACTTCCCTCCTTGTCCTACCTGAAGCGTCTATGTATTGGAACATTTATTTGCCAATCATGCCCTTCCTTTAACCAAGTCTCTGTGATCGCAGTAACGTCTTAATCTCAGGCACCACTCCAAGCCATAAGTTCATCTGTCTTACCACTGTACCTCTTGCATTAAAATATATGCATTTCAGGCAGCCAGTTCTTTTGCATTCATCTGCTCTCTGCCTATTCTTCCCCTTGGTAATGCCAACTTCATTATCGTTACAGTCTCTAGTTTTCATCTCACTGTCTACCAATCTTTACTTCACTGTCTACTCGTCTTCTTTTCTAAACCCAACATCCTATCATATTAGTTTAAAACCTATTGGATCATGTATGGATCACCTCCCTGTTTTGTTACAGAAGACAGGGGCCGAAATCGTCTTATGATTTGATCTAGTCTCATTTCAGTCGAGCTTCATGGAGGGTTTCTCTCCACAAGGGTAAATGCTTTTTCTCATGATACTAACCCCAAGCTGCCTCATTAACTACATTCCCGGGCCCACGCATAGTCTTCCTCTCATCTGACACCAAACCGATGATTTTCCTCTTCGTTATTTTTACTGCCCACTGCCTGGATGTCCCAGAATGGACTGGTTCAGTTGCAAATCCACCTTTAAAACGTCATTATACTCTTGGACTGTCGTTCCGAGACTGCACTGGCCATGGCAGAGTGGGCAAAACTGGTGCCCCATTTTGTGGACAAGCCCCTCTGCTACTGTTGGATGGCATGGTGTGGAATAAGGACATTATCTTCCTCCAAGACTGCAGGGGAGGCTATGAATCCAGACCCGGCCAGCTTGTTCCGAGTTTGACATTTGGTTAGTGAGGTGCCAGGCTTTTGGGGGAATGCCAAGAATTGTAGGAAGGAGGTCAGTTACCTTCTCCACACCACAAGGGTAAGTGCAACCATCTGTACTCTGTAGCATCGCCCACACTGTATCTCTGTTCCTGCACACACCTCCCACCAAGGCTCATGATCACCTACTCTCATTCCTGAACGCATCACTCTGTCTCACTTTGACCTCTTATCTGTCCCTCTAACTCCCTTTGACATCTTTACTGCAACACAGCTCATTTGTGTACCAGACTCAGTGAGGGAATATCTTCGCATACTGTCTCTAATTGCACATTTAAAATAAACCAAAGTAATCTTGTTGGCCTTTGTCCAGATGACTAATAATCACTGACTTGCCTTATTTTCGACAACAGCTTTGTGGGCAGGGAGAACATTGATTTCAGATGTTCTGTGTTTGGCAAATACAAAAGGGAAAATGCAAACAATGAGAATATTCCGTGACTTATTTTTTTAAAATACAGAGCTTGTTGGGGGCTGAACGTGTGTGAAGCAATAATTTCATCACATCACTGTTGCCAAAAATGTTTTCAGACATCTTCACTTTCTCCTTGAGTTTAAAATATATTAGCATGCAGTTCTCTGGGTTTACATACAGCTCTCTTGAGCTATGCCCACGTGTCTTTCATAATTTTTGAGATCATCCAGTATGTGTTCACAGCTTCATATCTGTGAACAATGTCTCTGGATTATATGTTACTGTCGTGACTTATGTGGAGCTTCAAAGAGAGTTCAAGTAGGATTGTGGGTCATGGCTACTTTTCTTCCATAACCCAAGGGCCCTGAAGTCAGTCATCTTGTCCTTACAACTGCTTCTAATTAGGTTCAGCTTCGTGAGCCAAATCTAAGTGTCCATTCAGGAAGAATATTCATTCTTCAGTAGCCACACACACACGTGATGTATTTATATGCGGATACATCGGACAGCTGCACATTTCTTACCAGTGCTTTATTGCTGTTTGAATAAATGGTTTGTTTTTCAGAACAGCAGATGACTCACTATTCCATTATATGAGCCTCCTAAAAACAACCTGCTCATCATAAACAATATCCCACCAACCACCTTTAATCGTAATCCATATCGAACATTAAAACAAAAAATAAATTAGGGCCGATTCCTAGTAAGGTACATGTAGCAATGAAAACATGAAACCTGCTTGATTTAGTCAGAAGGAAAGAAAATGCAACTGAACGTTTCGTTCAAATTGAACTTAACAGAGTTGAGAAAGAATAAAAGGATGTTCAGAGGTTTGGAGGGTTTGTGCGATAGGGTGGGTTGCATAGGTTGGGGCTGTTTTACCTGGAATAAGGGGTGTTCTTATAGAGGTTTATAAAAGTGTGAAGGGCATGGATAGAATAAATAGACAAAGTATTTCACCTGGGCTGTGGGAGTCCAGAATGAGAGGGCGTAAGTTTAGGGTGAGAGGTGAAAGATGCAAAAGAGACCGAAGGAGTAACTTTTTCAGTCAGAGGGTGGTATGTGTATGGAATGAGCTGCTAGAGGAAGTGATGGAGGCTAGTACAATTGCAACATTTAAAAGGCAATTGGATGTGTATATGAATAGGAAAGATTTAGAGGGATGTAGGTTGGGTACTGGCAGGTGGGACTAGATTGATATGGTATATCTGTTCGGCATGGACAAATTGGACCGAAGGGTCTGATATCATGCTGTACATCTCTATTACTCTCCCCACATCTGCCGGGTGCCTGTGCTGCCAGGAGACTTGTCGACCATAGTACTTGACAAAACACGAAGGACATTCTCTTTTTTTAATATTGAAATGCTCTGGAATATCAACATACCCTTTTTTAGACTCACCACCCAACATGTACTTCTCGTTTGTGAATACCAGTGCAAAGTATTCTTGAAATTCTTCACCCATTCCCTCCAGCTCCATGTATTAATTCCCTCCGTTGCTTTTGAGTTGGCCAACTCTTTTCCCAGCTACCCTCTTAATCATAACAAACCGGTTTGGGGTTTTCCTCAATACTGCTTTCCAAAGACGTTCCATGGTGCCTTTTAGACCACTTGAAGCTTTGTGTACGTTACTGCTTTTTTAAGCATTTGTCGAGGCTCCGACAGTCTTCAATTTCCAAACTCTGACATGTGCTTTCTTTATCTGTTCGAATGAGCTCACAAATTCTGCTGTAAATCAAAGGTTCACAAGTCCTGCCACATTTACCACTATGCTGCGATGACCAGATCTCATATTCCTAAATGTAGCAACATCAAGCAGGGTCTGATGGACTGCTCAGAAAGTTCTTCCAGATTCATCATGATAGTCCACATGTTGAGGTCCACTTAAGGTTTAATCCAAATTCTAAACCATATTCAAACCTTTTACATCTACATGTGGATTCTATTGTTTCCCTTTTATGTTACTTGATTATTTTTGTTCTATGTATTGAAAAAAAACACTGGTAATTGTTGCTTGTTAGCATCATTTGACACGCGCTGTTTTCTCGTTAATTTTTATGATCTCACCTCTCCACGTCCAATGCTACTTCCGGCTTTCTGTTGTAATGCATTTCCAGTGTCTGATGTCACATTTCCTCTTCTGCCTGTGTGTTCCTAGACTTCCAGGGACTGCTAGACTTAGCAACCTAATCCTTTGTTACTTTGTAATCCATCACGGGCTTTGTGAAATCAACAAGTGAGTTATTCATTGAAAATTCCTGGCCACTGACCTGCTCTTGAATACAGTGTTATATATGTGGCCAGACCAGGTCAATGTCTGGTCAATGATCGCACCCAGAATGCTGATAAGCACCATGTTGGGAAGTCAGTATTGGCAATGCTAAGAAAAATCAAAGAAGGGCAGTTTCGGTCGATATTTATCATATTTGTCTCATGTATATGTGGCGGGAGAATTACTTGCCATTCATCAGACTAAACCTGCATGTTTTCCACGTCTTGTTGCATTTGCACATAGAATGTTTCAGAAATGGTATAATCAGTGAACATTCCTACGTCTGACCTTCTTATGGAGAGAGGGTCATTGCAGCAGCTGAAACTGATTGAGTCTCGGACACTCTCTTTCCTGAGGAATGGCTGCAGAGCTGTCCTGGAGTTCCAATTGCTGACACTGAAAACATTTTTTTTACTCATGATAATTCCAACCAGGAGAGTACTTCCCCGTGATTCCGATTCATTAAAATTTTACTCAGGCTCCGATCGTCACACACTGCGAAATTGTGCCTTGATGATCAGATTAATTACTGTCACTGCCCCTTTGCAATTCCAGTCTTTTGAACTAAGTTTGCAATGGGGTCAGGAAAGCTCTTGCAAATGACTCTGAAAGAAAGTCTGAATTCAGACGCAGTCGTTCTGGGACTCATCACTACCTCCAAAACACTGACCATCTCCCAAATTTGTTTGAACAGCTTCCACACTGGAGCTGGATAGTTCCTCACACAATCCAGTACAACAGATCAGTTAGAGACATACCTGAACATAAGGAAAATGCGTGGGAAGACTGGTCAATGGACTACCACAGAGCTCAAGGCTGGACAAACAGAGTTCAACATTCGTAAAAATCACCTGAAAACAATCATGTACTGCAAGTTTATCTCTTCTGGTGAGCCACCTAAACTATGCAATTCTGTGCTTTGGACCCGTTCCTGAATGGAGGTGTGATAAAGGTTATGAACTGCTGCAGCCATGGCGTCTTACATTGAATCTCTCACAAACATATCCCGTGTATGTCTGTTCCACAACATCACTATCGAATACTGAATTGTGCAGCTACATTGATGGCCAGCACTATCCCATTCCAAAGTCCTTGCATGTGACTTGACCTGGAAAATTCCAAGTAATTGGTATCAACAATGTTTTGAAGATTAATAGCAACGTTCCTTTAACTGTAGTTTCAACATACTTTGGTAATACCCACTTTTCCTTTGAGATTTGAAGACACAAGCTCCAGTTTAGCGGTGAGGACCTGAAACCAATCATATTATAAGAACTTGTTGCGTCACGGCGGATATAAAACAAAGGGGCATTTGGACAGATGGGGAGAGTCAACTGCCAGCTTAAAAAGGGTGAGAATGAAATGTTATCTGAGAAAGAAATATTGGCTTCTCCATGCTCTGTCTGGAAAGCATTTGCAACCGTTAAGGTATACAGCACGCTTAGCAAATATTCTTGACATGAGCAAACAACTGAGAAATCATGACAGGGAAACAGGAAGCAAGGAGATACAGAAAGTTAAGGTGAATCCATTCTATACGCATTTTGAGAGACTAAATTTTAGTGTATTGCCCTCATTAACCAAGGATTTACGAGTGGAACCTATATGATTGTAACAGCCTTAAAGTTGAACCTTCTTTAATTCCAGAATGCATAATTAGTTATGGAGCGATTGTTCAGTCTGTTCATAACTTGTTCATTATTAGAGTTAAAATCGCAGAACGCCGACACTGTGGGAATCGTTTCTTCAGCCCAACAAAACCATATCAAAACTCCGAAGGAGTAATCCACCTAGATTCATTCCTGTACCCTATTATCATATGACTACCCTTGCCTCATCCAACTAACCTACTTATTCAAGAACACTATGATCAACTCACGTAGCCTGCATATCTTTCGGTTGTGGGAGGAAGCAAACGCAAACACGGGGAGAATGTGCAATCGCCCAAGGGTGGAATCGAACCGCTCTCCCTGATGCTGTGAGTTAGCACTGCTAATCACTGAGCCACCGTGCCGCCCCAAGGTGGAGCAACAGTTGCTTGTTAATTATAAATTGGTTGAAAGGAATTCAATTCGTTTACTCACCCCTTTATAACAAACTGAGGGCATGAAAATGTGGGTTTTATCACTTGTCACATTTCTTTACCAAATTACGAGGTGAGGACTTTTTCTCTACGTGCATGGGTTTTTAATGATTAAATGGATGTCGACTTCCGCTTTATAATGTTGTAGAAATGTCCAGGTTTGTCAGGTGAATGGACGCATATTGGTGTGTGGGACATAGAAGGGAAAATGTGTCTATGTTCGATTACATTGGCGGTATGGATGGAAAAGCAGTGTATTATTGAATGGAGACAGTGCAGAGCTGAGGCACAGAAGACAAAGACAATGCACAGATATCGTACAACATAGAACATAGAAAAATGCAGCGCAGAACAGGTCCTTCGGCCCTCGATGTTGCACTGACCTGTGAACTGTTCTCAGCTATTCCCCCCACACTAACCTACCATCATCCATGTGCCTGTCCAATCATTGGTTAAATCTCCCTAATGTGGCTGCATTATCAAGATTGGCGGGTACAGCATTCCACGCCCTTACCACTCTCTGAGTAAAGAACCTGCCTCTGACATCTGTATTAAATCTGTTATCCCCCAATTTGTAGTTATACCGCCTCGTACAAGCTGATGTCATCATCCTCACAAAAATACTTTAACTGCCTACCCTATCTGATCATCTCGTATGTCTCTATCAAATCCCCTACGAGCCTTGTTTTTCTAATAAGAACAGAGTAAAAAGTGAGGTCTGCAGATGCTGGAGATCAGAGCTGAAAATGTGTTGCTGGTTAAAGCACAGCAGGTCAGGCAGCATCCAAGGAACAGGAAATTCGACGTTTCGGGCCAGAGCCCTTCATCAGGAATGAGGAGAGGGTGCCAGGCAGGCTAAGATAAAAGGTAGGGAGGAGGGACTTGGGGGAGGGGCGATGGAGATGTGATAGGTGGAAGGAGGTCAAGGTGAGGGTGATCGGCCGGAGTGGGGTGGGGGCGGAGAGGTCAGGAAGAGGATTGCAGGTTAGGAGTGCGGTGCTGAGTTCAAGGGAATCGACTAATAAGAACAGACCCAAGTCTCTCAGCCTTTCCTCATAAGACCTTCCCTGCAGATCAGGCAACATCCTGGTAAATCTCCTCTGAACCGTTTCTACTGCTGCCACATCATTCCCGAGATGTAGCAACCAGAACTGTACACAATATTCCAAATATGGCCGCATTAGCCTTTTGTATAGTTGCAGCATGACATTGCGTTTCCTTAACTCAATCCCTCTCTCAATGAAATCTAACGCACCGTATGCCTTCTTAACAGCACTGTCAACCTGGGTGGCAACTGTCAGGGATCTATGGATCCATGATCACGTTGCACATTCACACTACCAAGAAGCTTCCCATTGTCCCAGTACTCTGCCTTCCTGTAATTCTTGCCAAAGTACATCACCTCGCAGTTAGCTGCATTGAACTCCATTTGCAACCCCTAAGCACAATTCTGCAGTTTAGCCAAGTCCCCCTGCAACCTGTAATATTCTTCCAAACTGTCCACGACTCCACCGACTTTAGTGTCATCTGCAAGATTACTAATCCATCCACCTATGCCTGCGTCTAAGACATTTATAAAAATGACAAATAGCAGCTGTCCCAAAAGAAATCTTCGTGGCACACCACGAGTAACCGTACTCCAGGGTGAATACTTTCCATCAACCACCACTGTCTGCCATCTTTCAGAAAGCCAGTTTCTAATCCAAACTGCTACCTCAGTCTCAATTCCATGACTCTGCATTTTCACCAACTGCCTACCAATTGAAATCTTGTCAAAGGCTTTACTGAAGTCTATGCATACCACGTCAATTGCCCAAGCCTCATCGAGATGCTTGGTCACCTTCTCAAAAAACTCAATGAGGTTTATGAGACACGACCTGCTCTTGACTATCTGAAAGCGAATTGTTCCTGGCTAGATGGCTGTAAACATTGTTTCTCATAATCCTTCCCAAAACCTTTCCTACAACAGAAGTAAGACTCACTGGTCTGTAATTAATGAGTCATATCTACTGCCCGTCTTGAACAAAGTTACATTTGAAAATCTCCAGTCCTCTGGTACTAAACCTATAGACAATGATGACATAAATATAAAATCCAAAGGCTCTGCTATCTCCTTTCAAGCTTCCCAAAGAATCCTTAGATAAATTCCATTTGGTCCAAGGGTCTTGTCTACTTTCACTCCTTCCAGAATTGATAACACCTGTTCGTAACTAACCTTGACCTTTTCTAGTCTAATATCTCGTATCTCATTCTTCTACACTACAATATGCTCCTTATCCTGAATGAAAAACAATGAGAAATGTTCACTTAACACCTATCCGATCTCCACAGGGTCCACACTCAAGTTCCCACTTCTGTCATTGATTGGCCCCATTCCTACCTTCATTATCCTTTTATTCGACACATAAATATGGCAAGCTTCAGGGTTCTACAATATTCTATTTGCTAAAGACTGCTTGTGTCCTGTCTTTGCTCTTCATAATTCTGTTTAAATCCTTCCGAACTGATCTGTAACTCTCCATCGCCTCATCTGAACCATCTTGCCTAATCAACAATTAAGCCTCCTTCTGCTTAACAAGAGATTCAATTTCTGTAGTAAACCACGGTTCCCTTACCGTATCACTTCCTCCGTGCCTGAAAGGGAAATACCTGTAAGGGACAAGCAATATTTGTTCCTTAAACCTGCTCCACATTTCCATTGTCTGCATTGCTTGCATTTTGCTACCACATTCTATGCATCCTAATTCTTGCCTAATCGCATTATAATTGCCCTTGACACATCGATAACGCATGTACCTATCCTTTTCTATCACTGAACTAAATATAACTGAATTATGGTCACTCTCTCCAAAGTGCTCACCTACAAGTAAATCAAACACCTGGCCTTGTTCATTACGTAGCACCAGATCCCCTATTGTCGGCCCTTCGACAGACTGTGCCGGAAAGCCCTCCTGTACACGTTGGACAAAACCCGAACCGTTCAACGTACTAGAGTTAAAGCATTTCCAGCTAATGTTGGGGAAGTTAAAGTCCTCCATAATGACCACTCTGTTCCTTTCATACCTACCCAGAATAATTTTGCCAATCATCTCTTCCACCTGCCTGGAGTTCTGTAGAGGCGTTTAAAAATCTTCAAGCAGTGTGACCTGTCCTCTCCAGTTTCTAACCTCAGCCCACACTACCTCAGTAGACGAGTCCCCGTCAAAAGATCTCTTAACCACTGTTATACTATTCTTGACTAACGAGGTCACACCTCCCCATCAATTACCGCCTTGCCTGTTCTTAATGTAAGATCTAAACCCTGGAAAACTCATCATCTATTCCTCACCCTGTTCGATCCATGTCACCTAAATGGTCCCAGGTACCTGTCCATGTTGCAAACTTACCTACCTTATTTCAGATACTTCTGGCATTGAATTAGCCACACTTCAACCCAGTTTGCTATCTGACAGCACATTTCTTTGTCTCTGAAATCCTGCCCGTGCCCTCCCTATTCTTATCGTCCAGTACACTGCAACTAGACCTCAGGTTCCCATCCCCCTGCTGAGATAGTTAAACCCACCCGAACAGCAAAAGCAAATTTCCCACCCAAGACATTAGTGCCCCTCTGGTTCAAGTGAAGATGGTCCTGTTTGTGTAAATCCCACCTTCCCCAACGTCAGACCCAATTATCCAAGCACCTGAAACCCTCGCTCCTGCACCATCCATGCTTCCTCGTGTTCAGCTGTATCTCTCCCTATTCCTTGCCTCGTTATCACGTAGCACGGGTAACAAATCAGAAAAAAACAACTCTGTTCTAGATCTCAGTTTCCATTGTAGCACTCTGAAAATCCTGCCTTACACCCCTATCCCTCTTTCTATCCATGTCGTTGTTATTTACATTGGCAATGACTTGGGGCTGGTCATCCTTTCCCTTCAGGACTCTAAAGATACGATCTGAGACATTAGGGAACCCTGGAACCTGGGAGGAAACACACCAACCGTGAGTCTCGTTCGTTCCCAACAAACCTTCTAGCTGACCCTCTAATTATTGAGGCCCGAATGACTAACATTTTCCTCCTTTCCCTCCTCACCGTCGGTGCAACAGGGACAGGCTTTGTGCCAGAGACCTCGGCACCAGTGCATACCCCTGGTAAATCGTCACCCTCAAAAATTTCCAAAACAGTATACTTGTTTCTCAGGGGAACGACCACAGGGGATCCCTCCAATGACTGTTTTTTTTCCGGTTTCGAACAGTCACCAAAATTGTTTCGTGCCTAGGAGCAACTACTTCCCTGTAACTCTTATCTATCACAGCCTCTGTCTCCCGAATGATCCGAAATTCATCCAGCTCCCACTTCACTTCCCCAACTCGGTCTTGGAGGAGAGTGAGCGGGGTGCACTTTCTGCAGATGCACTTGGATACGACACGAAGAGCGTCCCTCACCTCAAACATCATGCTTGGTGAACATTGGTCTCCCTGCACTGCCATTCCTGCTCCTCCCATTATCACGAAGGAAAAAGAAAGAGATCCTCACCTGAAGTGTCCTTAGTCTTTCAGGTTAGACGTGGTGGTTGGGTACGAGGCCCTACAAAGTTAGGGTCTCGGGTTTAGAAAACACTGACTTATATAGCTGCACAGAAATAAAAAGGAGAAGCCACACCTTTCCCAGAAACCTCTGCTCTCTGATTTCAAATATAAAAGCTCAAATCAGTAACTCACCGCTCCCGACAAGCCCCTGGTTGAAGTTCCTTCCCTTCGACTTGCTGCTGCGGCTGAAAAACACAATATTATGACTCCTGCGCATGAGGTTATTTTTCAACGATTCAAATCAACGATTCACCGGTCCGAGCAGGACCCTGGTCAAAGCTCCCGCCATTCCAGTTGCTGCTGCCGCTGTAAAACAAAAATCATGCTTTTATGGAGCTTATGTAAATGTTGACATCTATATGCCTAAAGATTGGCGAGTCTACCACTGTTGCAAGCAGTGCGTTCTATGCTCCTACTACTCTCTAAAAAAGAAACTCCATCTGACATCTGTCCTATATCTATTTTCCCTCAATTTGAATCTATGTCTCCTCGTGCTAGACATCACCATCCAAAGAAAAAGGCTCCCACTGTCCAACCTATCTAATCCTCTTGTTATCTTATATGTCTCAGTTCAGTCACCTCTCAACATTCTTCTCTCTCAGGAGAATAGCCTCAACACACTCAGCCATTCCGAGCAAGATCTTTCCACCATACCAGGCAACATCCGAACTCTCATCTGAACATTTTCCAAAGCTTTTCTTTCGCCCTTGTAATGTGGTGACCAGAAATATCAGCAAGTTTGGTCAGACCAGAGTTTTGTACAGCTGCAGCATGAACCTGAGAATCGAGTTGTAAATTGGTCTTCAATTTGAATTCTGCACGAAATTGTTTCTGCAAATACATCAGACAGCTTTGGAGACAGCGACGAGCTCATCACATTAATAAAGTATCTGCATTGTTCAATAATTACTAGAAAAAATGTGGTTTTCTTTTAAATTCATGTGGGATTTTAAGGAACTTGACCAACATTAATTGTCCTTGAGAAGTTCCATTCCAGTTACTATGGGTAATCCACAGTACTGTTGGAACAAATTCCCACCAGTGAATATTGTGCATCAGTGTTCCAGGGACTCAGTCTTATTGGAGTTCGATGCAGTTTTATCCAAGCCGGCTGCTTTCTTCTGGAAAGCAGTTACAGCATCTATACTCGTACAGTGCACCAGACGGCCTTCCTTTACACTCCCTGCCTGGTAACATGCAGATAATGGGTCCATTTGTGGAGCTTTAAGATTTGTCTTTTTAACCACAGAAAGACCAGCATCTGAAAATCTGTATTTGCATGGCTGGTCCAGTTAAATTTTTGTTCAATAGTTACACACAGAATATTTGTCGTCGGATCATGATTAAAGCAGTGATATTAGGGAAAGGCTTTTGTATTCCGCCCTATTTGAGATATTTACTGCCTGGCCAAAATTAAAGAACTGTTCTACTTGCCATTCATCAGCTCAACTAAATAGTGCACACATATTTTAGAATAGGGACACAGACTGCTGCAGTACCTGAGGATTGTAAAGAGGTACTGAAGATTGGGTTTGTGTTCAATTGCACACTGGTGTTTTCCTCCCCTCTCAATATGGTATGTCTTCAATACTAACACTCTATTTGGAATCACACTTTCCAGGCACAGAATTATGGAACTTGTTCAATGAAATAGTTAGCAAAATTATTGGGTCTTGGAAGTTGGGTTGGGTAGGGGAGGGGTGAATTCTGTGATGAACAACTGGCCGAAAAACACAGGGAAATTTGCTGTTTGACAAAGTGAATACCTGGGGTGGAATTTATTCTGTTTTGTTAAATAACACCTTTACAGCTCGAAGAGTTACATTGCAACGAAGGAAAAGCTGTATCCATATTATTGCTGTAATTATAATAATGGTGGCAAACAACTGGAAGAATATTAGTGCTTTTGTGGGCAATGGCTGCGCTGAGCATGTTAATTATCCTGGGTGCTCCCAGAGATGGCTGGGCTGCTCGAGGTTGAGTTGGTGCTGATACACTATAATATGATGCTGATTTGTAACATAGCCACAAACTGATTACAATCAAAGGAACAACGCAACAAGGGCCAATGGCTATTGTTTCAGAATATGTCAGCATGTTCATGACTGCCATCACAATGAAAAAGAGACCTCGTGAATATCCATACGTTTATTTTAAAACACTTGTGTGGTTACCTGCTTTCTTCGCCCACTAAGGCAGTGCATTCCAGACACATAACATCCTCTTAGTGACAACTAGTTTCCATAAATCCCGTTTCAATCTCTTGCCTTTCACTTTAGATGTGTGTCTCTTTGTTCTTAGTTCTTCGACGAAAGGGAACAGCTGCTGTCTGTTGAAGATTTCCCGAACCTTTATACGCTGTACACCTCCACATCCTTCCCTGTTGCAAAGAAAAACCGAGCAAATTTAGACCCCTTCATAGTTTGAGTACTGAGATGTTTTGCAAATTCTGACGTGCATCATCTCATACTTATCAGTGTTAGATTTTATCGGCCATTGATCTGGCGATCTGAATGATCTGCTTAAAATCTCAAGTAACATAACACATTCCTCCTCACTGTGAACCATCCAGCTAATGTTTTGTTATCCACAATAATGTTTATCATTCCACTGCCCCTGTCTTCCACATTGTCAACATCAACATTTATGAATCCAACAAACAGTCGTTGATTTCCTTCCTCCAGATGTTAGTCACAGAGTAAGTATTAAGAACTATAGTTGCTTGTTCGTCTAATTTCGGTTAAGTTACAGAGTAACGAAATTAAGTTCTTTCATGAGGGAGCCACAAATAGCAATTTGAAAATCTTTTCACTTTTCCCTTTGCAAGTTTTATTCATAAAGATTATAAATCATTTCGCATGTGTTGTATACTAGTGCCTTGCACTGCGATGTTTCTAGTTTAGGTGGCACTGAAACATTCCCTGCAATAATCATGGCTGAAATAATTGTTCACCTGCAGGATGGACTAAGACTCATTCGTCATTTGAAAGAGCAAGGATGATAAGGTTAAAGATTCGATTGAATTGTACTTAATGGACACGCTGCAGGACATCAACTTTCTTCTCATATCTCCCTTACATGGGACGTGCATTATTTTAACAAACGCCCACCGTTGTACGTAACTTAAAAAAGGTTTAAAATGTTTGACACCACACTAGGGGAGAAGAAGATGCCGTATGCACTTGATGGAGATACCGAAATATAGATTAATTGCACAATTTGAACAAGAATCAAGTGATAGAAAAAAAGTAAAGTAAAGCTTTTCTTAATTTTTAATGGAAACCAGATGCCGATTTTTCTGAAGAGTGATGTTTTCTCGCCTAATCTCACTTTTCGAAAAACAAGGTTTCCCTGGTACTGAAGCTTCGCTTCCATTCCGCTTCCTTCTTTATATTGTTTCCCTACATTCCTACTTCCCTTGCACTACTGCTTCTACTTCTAGTCTTCCACTGACGATCTTCCTTCATACCCTTGTTCTGCCACTCCTACTGTATGGTATATTTACATCCGGTACCCTGTTACTCTCACTTCCCCTTGCCATACCATTCTCCTTTTGCTATCCAGCTGGGTTGACGGAATCTGCTGGTTTCTGCATTGGTATTGATATTCACTGAATGATGAGATTGAGATGATCAATAGCCAATAGGAACAGGCAATTGTGTCTGCCTGTCACTGTCTGATGCACCGTGTGCAGGGTGGTTTTGTTCCACATGTGACAGAGCGGAGCTTCTTTCTGTCTCTGTCACATCACTTAACCAAACAGCCTCATCACAAATAGGATAGTCCGCTCCCAGAATCAGAAATCTATGCATCACTTTTCTTTCAAAATTGTGAGGAGAGGGAGCACATTACTCAAACACGCCATGTTCTGTCTTTTTGCTCTGTACTGTCGTAACTGATGTTCCAATCTCATTTGACGTGAGATGAAAGAAACTTCCTTGCCATCAATGTAGTATTCGACTCATGTAGCAGAAAGGACGTTGAGCAAACTATGACATTGGGAATCGGAGGAAATTCTGTGCTGTAATTTCATCACTGAACAATGGTAAAAGCAATCCCTGCATGTTGGCATCCAGGTATTGCCATTCTGACTGGGGACTAATATATTATTCTTTCACTATAATTTGCTAAAATTATTGGAACCCCCCATACCTTTGCGTGTATCTTCACCACTTAAACAGAGGCGGTTCAAGAAGGTATCTCCCTGACCCCAATACCAGAGATATTGGGGATGACAAATACAGTCTGCCGTGATCTTTGCCGTTGAGAACCCATGAATACATGTGTCCTGTTAAAAACATTAAAGTATCTATTATGTTTCACAGTTTGGTCCAAAATGTCAGGAAATTAAAATTTTGTTGGCTGAGTCTTAGCCCAGTGAAACCGGGACATCACAATAAGATTCCGATCCTGATTATTTTCAGTAAGTTACAGTCTGAGGATGGATCGTGCAATGTCATTGTCACTAAGTTCAAGTTTTTTCTCTGTTAAACAGCATTGCACCCCATTGGCACAGGCTGTACTACTCTACAATTCTATTTCAGCATCTGGCTCATTCGTCGTGCGAAGCTGAAAGTTTACCTTTCCCCTTAGGCATCAAGGTCCCCAAAATGCAACAGCTTAGAAATGCCCATGACCCTATCGAACCTTCCTCCCTTCCCCACTCCTGCACTTTGACTCCATCCACTCCCCCAAAGCCATCCCTGCCCTTTGAATCCATCCAAACCCCATCACCTCTTCCTGTCGTAAATTCTCCGTTCCTCCTAACCTTTCACACTCTGATACAGAATGTTGTGTACTCATCAAAGATTTCAGCATGCCCTTTCTCTACGCTGGCAACTTAATTAATTTCGGGCACGAAATGGCGGTGAACTCTTCGTGCACTGTTTTCACCTCCGTGTCCATTTCTTTGGGCAAGAATCTTCTTCCCATCAAACAGAACCCTTCGACTAGCTCAAACACTCTCCCTCCAACTGGAACCCCTCCCTCTGGCCTTTATACCCGAATTCGATCTATTCATTGAGAACTGTCGGCGTGACATTGATTGTCTTACTGTCTCTGCATCCCTCTCACCCAATCCAACTTAACACTCTCCGAACTTACTGAACTCCATGTGCTTAGATCCAACTCTGACTGTATTATTAAGCCTGCCGAAAAGGGTGGTACAAGTATGGTCTGATGGACTGCCCGCTGCATTGAAGAGGCTGAGTGCCAGCTCTCAGATAACTGCTCCAATCTCGCTCTGGACCATGACCCCACCACAGCACATCAGGCCATTGTATCAACTAATATAACTGATCTCATTTCATCTGGTGATGCTCCCGTTTCCCCCCAACAGCCCAAATGGTGATGGATCTCTGATAGTATAGATCTCTTCTATCTCTTCCTGAAAATCCACAAACAAAACTACTATTCCTTCAGCTAGCTCCTGCCAGGCAGAAATCATTTCTTCTTACCGCGAGTCCCTGGTCCAGTCCTTGCCCACATGCATGTATGATTCATCCAACACTTTACGCCCAGCTCGGAATTTCCACTTTGCAGGCTCCAGCCGCTTCCTCTTTCCCATGGACGTGCAATCCACTAATACGTCCATTCCCAACCAGTGTGGTCTCAGGGCTCTCTGCGCGTTCCTGGAGCAAAGGCCCAAACCGCACTCACCCACCAAAACCCTCCTCCACTTGGATGAGCCCAGCCTCATCCTCAACAGCTACTCTTTGGAACTCCTTTGGTTTCTACAGGTAGAGGTGGTAGATGTGGATGTGCATGTCGGTGTCAGTTATCCATGTCTATTCCTCAGACATTGCACAAATTCTTTTTTTTGAAATCCACTACCAGACTGATTTTCCTAGTCCACCTGTATGTTGAAATCCCCCAGGACAAATGTAAATTTGTCTTTCCTACACATCTTTTCTATCACCTCGTGTATCTTGCGCCCCAGGTCCTAACTACTGTTTGGAGGCCTGTACATAACGCCAACAATGTCATTTGTTTTACCTTTTTTTCCCTCTATTCTACTCACACAGATTCTACACCATCTGACCCTACTTCATTACTTACTATTGATTTACCCATTCCATATCCCTTAGTCCCTCAGTCCATCCATAACTTCATGCACCTTTCCATCGTGCCACTCCTGGACTCACCACACCCCATCACCTGGCACTGGATACTCCCTCCGCAGGACTGCGCACAGAAAGACACTGGACACTTTCTGTCCCGCTATTAATGCTGGGATAGGACTCTGGCAACGAAAGGAGCACAATAGTTAAACCCAACTGAACAACAATACAGAGTAAACCAGCTGGATGGCGTTCATCTGCTCTGACATTTTCTGATCTTTTGGACTATCTTCTGTTTTTCCTTGTCCATCAGCAAATAGATGTTGCATATGTATAGCTTGTCAAACACGTTTGGTGGAGTTGATAGATATCTGATCCTGTGGTCATTGGACTGATTCAGTGGACTCCACTTTCCTGGTTGATGGGGTCACAGATAAGTTTTTATAATCAAGTCTTTCTATTTTAAAGAAAATGTCCTGCCGGACTTTGTTAGAAAGGATGTTTGAATATTGGAGAAACGAGAGTATGCCACATGGCAGTGAGGTGAGGAATAGGAAGTTAGTACAGTTAAATACATGGTCAAAGAGTCGGGAGAGTGTGAATGATGGAATCTACCGATTAAAGGGACCAATGAGAAAACTGGGAGTCTCTGTTTAAAATATTCTTTGCTTTGCTGACAGTATTTTGTAATCTGTCACTGAAAGATCGATGAGAGGAATTTTCATCAGAGAAACTGAAACCAAACATCAGGTCTGCATCTAATGGAGTTGGGCTGAAGTGTGTTTCTTTCAATGTAAGGATTATTATGGGTAAGGCAGATTAACCTAAAGCTTGATTCCGTTCATGGGTCGATGATTTTGGGCCAATTACAGGGAATTGCTTGAGGCAGAGACAGGACTGGCTACTCAAATTTCCATGGTTTCATTGTTTGAATGAAATAGAGACAACGTTAAATGTGGTGGAGTATTTGCATTACGAATGAGAGTAAATATGACATCAGCTTTCAAAGACAACATAATGCAGAATTCATCGTCTGCAGCAGTGCAGTAGATATACAGTCAAAAAATAAGATGGATACAAATACTGACTTAGGATTACACAGTAGGGCCCTCCAGCAGCCACCAAGACATTGTGGAACAATATGCAGGCCAATCATGGAAAGATGCATTAAAAACAGAGTTGACATCGTGGGTAAGTTTAACATCCGTAATGTTGACTGGGACTCCCTTAGAACAAGAGATTAAGACGAGGCAGAATTTGTTAACAAATCCAAAAGGCTTATTTGCAAAGATATGTGGATAGGCCAACAAGGCTCTAGTGGATCTTGAATTATCAGATGACCCTCGCCAGGTGACTGACCTTTCAATGGGAGAGCATTTTGGAAAGAGTGATCGTAACTCCTCAAGAATAAAGATAGCCATGAACATCTGGGACCAGTGAGGGCAGCTACTAAATTGGGGGAAGGTAAATTACATCATATCAGGCAGGAGCTAGGGAGTGTTAATTGGGAGAAACTGCTATCAGGCAACTCTACATTTGATATGTGGAAATTGTTTATTAAATCCTAATTGCAATTTCATCTGCTGAACCTGCTCTCGACAGCTCGAATTTCAATCTATATTGTTTGAACAGATATTTTGAGGCTGCTGCACATCGGAGAACAGGAAGAGACAATCGATTATTGTATACTTTGTTCTTCACTGGACCAGCTTGTCTCTCCAGGTTTCTATTATGGGTCAAAGAACCGCTGAATTAAGGCAGCATAGAAGTAAGTGATTCAGACAATCCTGCGTCCACAAGATCTCCCACTGCACAATTTTAAAACTAAGAGAGTGATTGCAGGTAGACTGAGAGAGACGGAGAGAAATAAAATAGATAGAAAGAAAGTGAAGGGAGATTATCAGAGTGGAAAGAAAAGTCAGCAGACTAGATAAAGGTGCTTAAGGTGAAGGAAAACGTCAGAAAAAAAGTAATCATAACATGGTTGAGTTTATTCTGAAATTTGAGTGTGAGAAGATAGAATTAGAGTTTTCAGACTTGATTTCACCTGAATCAAGGCAACCACCGAGGCATACAGTTGAAGCTGCGTAGAATTGACTGGAAGAGGGGTTCAGTCGATAAGACAGTGGGGCAGCAATGACAGGAGTTTCTGTGAGTTATTCAGGAAACACATCAGAGATTCATCCTGAGGGGGGAAGAACATGGTACAAGGAGGTTGAGGCAACCATAATTTTCTAAGGAAGTCAGGGATAGCAAGAAGGCTAATTATGGGGGTAAGCTTGCCAGTAATATAATGGAAGACTGGAAGAGATTCTTTCGTTATATAAAGTGCAAGAGTGAGGCGTAAGCATATATTGGACCACTGCAAAATGATGCTGGAGGGACAGCAGTGTGTAGCATAGAAATGGCTGAGGATATTTGCATCAGTCTTCACGGTGGAAGACACGACTAATTTCCTAAAAAAATTAAGAGAGTGAGAGGGCAGAGCTGTGTTTGGGGGTCATCCCCAAGTAGGGGCGGCACGGTGGCACAGTGGTTAACACTGCTGCCTCACAGCGCCAGGGACCTGGGTTCAATTCCCGCCTCAGGCGACTGACTGTGTGGAGTTTGCACGTTCCCTCCGTGTCTGCGTGGGTTTCCGCCGGGTGCTCCGGTTTCCTCCCACAGTCCAAAGATGTGCGGGTCAGTTGAATTGGCCACGCTAAATTGCCCGTAGTGTTAGGTAAGGGGTATATGTTGGGGTATGGGTGGGTTTGCTTCGGCGGGTCGGTGTGGACTTGTTGGGCCGAAGGGCCTGTTTCCACACTGTAAGTAATCTAATCTAAATCTAAAAAAAAGAACGTGGTAAAAAAACTGAATAGCCTGAAGGTGGATTACGCATTTGAATCAGATGAACAACACCCTCGAGATCGAAGGCAGATAGCGTTCGTGGTAATCTTTCAGGAATGATTAGAATCAGGAAAGCTTCAAGAAGACGGGCATTCACTAACATGACAACTCGTTTAACAAGGGAGTAAAGCAGAAGATGGAAACTTACAGACTAGTTTGCCAATCTTTGGTCGGAGGAAAGATCCTGGAAACCATCATGTAGGGTGAGATTTCTGAATACTTGCAGGTGTTTGGGAACATGGTCCTGACAAATCCGTTAGAGTTCTTTAAGGAAGTAACGAGCAAATTCGAAAAAGGGGAACCAGTGGATGTTATATACCCGGACCTCAAGAAGGACGTTGAGAACGTGCCGCACAGGAGGCTATTGCGAAAGATAAGGAACTGTGCTTTTTGAGGCAATGTGCTAGCATGTATAGAAGCTTCGATATTGGGCAGAAGGTAGAGAGCAGTGATAAAATGATGACATTCGGTGACAAGTGGTGTTCTGTAAGGTTCATTATTGGAACCACAAATGCTGACTTTATGCATTAATAACCTAGATGTAAGAATTGAGTGCATTTTGGCTTAGTATTCAGATATTACAAAGATAGGTAGCGGGACAGGTAGCATTGAAGAGGTGGACAGGCTGCCGAAGGGCGTTCCAGCGCATCTCCTCTACTTACTTCACCTCGACCCTTTAACCGCACTGTTCCAAACAAGGCAAGCACAGAACACCCCTTCACTCTCACTTTCTCATTTCGTTCTCACAATCTCTGTATACAACACATCATCCTCTTTCATTTCCACCAACTAAAGTCAAACCCTATCACCAGAGAGCTATTTCCCTCCACACCCTGTCAGCATTCTGCAGAGACAACTCCCTCCACGAATCCCCCATAGGCCTGTGAAACCCTCCCCCGTCCCCCTCAACAAGCTACCATCCACTCCCAGCAACTTCCTTTGCCACAACGAGGTGTGAAACATACGGCCACATCTCCCATCTCACCTCCATCCAAGGCCCCAAATGATCCTTCCACATTCGACAGAGATTTTTCTATGCATCCAAACACATCACCCACTGTGTCCGTTACTTCCACCGTGAAGACTGATGCAAAGTTCCTTAGCCATTTCTTTGCTCCCCAATACTGTCTCTCCAGCATCATTTTCCAGTGGTCCAATATCCACTTCTGCCTCACGTTTGCACTTTATATAATGAAAGAATATTTTCCATTGCACGATCAATTTTATATTATGGCAAGCTTACCCCCATAATTAATCTTCTCTCTCCTCATTTATTTTTGTTGCCCTGTTTGCCTTTTTAAACTTCCAAATTCTCTGCATTCTCACTTATCTTCGCCGAATTATATGTATTGAGAAGACAGGGCGTCAACGTGCAGAAATGTGCAGTGAACATCTTTGGAGCAGGCACACATAACCACCCACCACCCTGTAGCCGACCACTTCACTTCCCTTCACAATCCGCCAATGTAGTGAAAGTCCTGGGACTCCTTCACGGCCAAACTCTAGCCGTCCCGATTCCTGGAGCAAGAATGATTAACCTTCCGCCTTGGGAGCCTCCAACCATATGGCATCAATGTCAATTTCACCAGTTGCCTCATGCGGCCTCAGCTTTATTCCAGATCTTACTCCAACTCGGCACTAGCGACTTGAATTGTCCTCCCTGTCGATCATCCTTCCAACCTACACTCTGCACTCTGGCCTATCACTATGAACTGAAAATGTGTTTTTTGGAAAAGCGCAGCAGGTCAGGCAGCATCCAAGGAACAGGAGATTCGACGTTTCTGGCATAAGCCCTTCTTCAGGAATGAGGAAAGTGTGTCCAACAGGCTAAGATAAAAGGTAGGGAGGAGGGACTTAGGGGAGGGGTGATGGAGAGGAAGGAGGTCAAGTTGAGGGTGATAATCCGGAGTGGGGTGGTGGCGGAGAGGTCAGGAAGAAGATTGCAGGTTAGAAAGGCGGTGCTGAGTTCGAGGGACTTGACTGAGACAAGGTGGGGGAGAGGAAATGATGAAACTGGAGAAATCTGAGTTCATCCCTTGTAGTTGGAGGGTTGCTCGGCGGAAGATGAGGCGCTCTTCCTCCAACTACCGTCTTGTTATGGTCTGGCGACGGAGGAGTCTAAGTACCTGCATGTCCTTGATGGAGTGGGAGGGGGAGTTAAAGTGTTGAGCCACGGGGTCGTTGGGTTGGTTGGTGTGGGTGTCCCAGAGGTGTTCTCTGAAACATTCCGCAAGTAGGCGGCCTGTCTCCCCAACATAGAGGAGACCACTATGAACCCCCACTATCACCTTCCTATGGCTTTTAAAGCTACATTCTCCCCAGCCCCACCGCTACCCATTTATCTTTCAGTGCCTTTACGTCAAGCCCTTCATTCCTGACGAAGAACGTATGCCCACAACGTTGAATCCCCTGCTCCTCTGATGCTGTCTAAACGGCTGTGCTTTTCTAGTGCTTTGAGTTTGATCACCAGCATCTGCAGTCCTCACTTTCTCCTGGAGAATGATTTTGACAGTTTAAGAGAATGGGCAAAGAACTGGGAGTTGGAGTACAAAGTGCGGAAGTGTGAGGTCATGCACTTTGTTCGGAAAAATAGAGGCATGGCCTTTTTTTAAAGTGGGGAGTAAGTTCAGAAATCTGAAGTGCACAGACATGGGAGTTCTAGTCCAGGATTCTCTCAAGGTAAACCTGCAGGTTGCCACTAGTTAGGAAGAAAAATACATTGATGGTATGTATTTCAAGAGGACATGAATATTAAGCAGGGATGTACGTCTGAGGCTGTATAAGGCTCTGGTCAGGCCTCCTTTGGACTATTGTGCGCAGTTTTGGGCCCCATACCTCTACAAGGATGTACTAGCCCTGGAGCGTGTTCAGAGGAGATTCATGAGAATGGTGCCATGAATGAAAAGCTTGAGATACGAAGAACACTTGCGTTCTCTGGGTATATATTTGATGTTCAGAAGGATGTGTGGGGATCCAACTGAAACTTAAAGAGCAGTGACTGAGTGGAACACCTGGAGAGAGTGGATGTTGGGATGATGTTTCCAATGGCAGGAGAGGCTCAGAATTAAGGTAACAAAGTAAATGGAAGACGTTTTAGAACAGAGATTGGGAGAAAGATCTTAGGTCAGAGAGTGGTGACTTTATGGAATTCATTGCCACAGAAGACTGTTGGGGTGGGTGGGGGGGGGGCGGTGGTGCTGGCCATTGAGTATATTTAAGATGGTGACAGATAGGTTTAAACACAGAACATCCAAATATACACCACGGGGCAGACACTTTGGCCCATGATGTTCCCCGAGGATTAATCATAATTTAAAATAAAATAATTTAACCTATGCACCCCTCAATTCACTGCTATTCTTTTGCATGTCCAACAGACGCTTAGACATCTCACATGTCTCTACTTCCATCACCATCGTAGGCAACACACTCAATGCATTCCCAACTCTATGCAGAAGAAGCTTCCGCTGACATCCATTCTATCCTGTCCTCCTAATATCTTAAAACTACAATGCCTCGTACCAGTCAATCCTGTCCTGGGGGAACAGTCTCTGGTTATTGACGCTATTCCATTCCTCTCATTACGTTGTATACTTCAAAGAGGTCACCTCTCTTCCTGCATCTCTGCAGAGAGAAATGTCCGAGCTTAGTCAACTTCTCTTCATAAGGCAAGCCGTCCAGTCCATGCAGGACCCTGGTAACCCCGTTAATGAAAGCCAAAACACCATATGATTTCTTAACAACTCGATACACTTGTGTGGAAACTTTGAGGGATCCATGTACTTGAACACCAAGATCCCTCTATTCCTCTACATTGCCAAGAATCCTATCTTTAATCCTGAATTCAGCATTTGAGTTCGAAATTCCAAGACGTATCAATTTGCATTTACACAGGTTGAATTGCATTTGCCATTGATTGTCGATGGTAAACGGGATCAAGGGGTACATGGAGAAAGCGGAAGAATGTGGTTGAGAAGCGTAACAAACATGACTGAATGGCAGAGCAGACTCGATTGGATGAATGACCATCTGTCCACTCCTGTGTCTTCCGGACTTCCTTTCGTTATAAATTAAAACTAGCAAATAACTATTTACCAATTACTCACTGATATGCGAGGAGGAAACAGCTTGATCTCAAACTTCATAATCTTTTCTTTTTCCAGCACAGGTTTACATCTCCATATCCTCTCCACTCCCCTATCCTGCCCAGTACCACCATTATTATATCAATCTCCTGCGCAGCCTCAGTGCAATTTCTGAACAAGCTATAATTTGTGCCTTCATTGAATCCGGATACAACTGTTTCAAATCCCTTCTAACATTGTGTCCATTACAAAATAATCGCTCTTGAGATGGTTAACTTTTTCTCTGCGCAGAATCTGTCAGACAGGAAGACAGTGTGTGGTGTTAAAGTCATTGACTCATAATGTACACTCATAGAGTAAAAATGCGTTGATGTATCATGAAGGAAATTGATGGAATTAAATGAAAATATTTACATTTGTTATTTTTAAGAAAGCCCATCTGCTTATCTCACGTCCTTTGGAGAAGGCACTGAGTCATCCTTCCCTGGTCAGGACTCTGTGAGATTGCAAACACATAGCAATGTGTTTTACTCTTTATGATCCTGTGGAACAGCTGAACCAGCCACTTGTTTGAAGATCAGCATTACATGCTGACCTGACCAGGACTGCACACATCCCATGAAAGTAGCAAAAAAAACGAGAGCTCCCTTCTTCTGCATGTTTCCCGTATTCTTACAGCTCATTTCCATTCAGGTAGATGAACATTCCCTACTTCAGGTGCATTCTATCTAATTGAAAGTCTTCCCGAGAGTGGTGCAAATGCCCATATGCACCTCTGATGCTAGCTGTATTGATGCTGATGAACAGATGAAAGGAACTTGTAAATTCCAGATAAAACATAAGGCATAGAGAAGGAATGGTTCCTTCTGCCACAAGCAAGAAATGGAGACAGTAAAGTGAGGGAAAAGAATTCTTGCGATCAATCTTGAGAGTGTTATTCAGGCAATACTTAAGGTATTGTGGGCAGATTTTCTCGCATTTATAAGAAATTACCTCCTCACCACAAACAGTGAAAAAGAGTTTCGCCCGCCCAATCCTTGGGGTGATGGTGCAATGAAGACTGAATGAAGGTTAGCCTGTAGCGATGTGAGAGAATAAGAGGTGACAGCATTGAACCATGATGCAGATGGACAATTGTTCTATACAGACACTGAAAAAAATCATAAGTTCCGTGGCTTGTTTTTTTTTTACCCGTTTACATGATTTTGCATAGTTTAAGTGCCTCTCAGGTCGGTCCCCCACCACTACCACACCCAATTCCCCATGTCGATTGAGAGAGAGAGAGGTTCAGGCTTTGAGTAAACTCTCCCCACATTAACACATGATAGTTGGTACGTGAGGCTGCACTGAATATCATATTATCCACAATCCCCACAGCAGCCACAATACCTTCACTGTAAAACAGTTAGTTATTCCCACCAGTTTCTGACCTTCACGGAGAACTTGATCTGTCTTCTCTCAGAAGGAAGATGCATATTTGAGACTTGACACAAAAAAAGCCTTCCCTCCTCACTGCCAGCAAACCAGATTAAAGTATAATGTGTTCCACAATAAAATGGTGCCATGATTAACATCATAGAACCCTCTATCAGTGCAGTATCTGCTTCATTGTTTGTCATGTTTGGGCATCAATTACATTCCCCTGTACGTATAAGGCCTCGAGTGGTTGAATGAGCTCTTTCTGGTCCCATCAAACTGGTTCAAGTGCCTGATTTGGCCTTGCCTATTCCTATTTGAAAGTCAGATGCACTGAATAGACTCCTCATTCCCTGTAACAGACAGGAGGAATGAATGTTCTGTAACTTTTCCTGTTCATAGTATCAATGGGCTGAATCGCTTCCTCATATTTTTGTGTAACCAGCCTGAGATGCTGAATGAGCTCCTCCTTCAAATGTGAAAAAACACGTGTGCTGTAGTGCTGTACATGAATGTTACCGACAGTTTAATAATGCAAGCCTGTATGTTGTCTTGGACTTGTTGCACATGGACACAGACCGCTTGAGGAACTGAGGGGGGACAAATTGTTCTGAACCTTGTGTGATCTTCAATGAACTTTGTCACTTCTGATCTTATCATGGGGAAAGACATTGATGAAGCAACTGGAGATCTTTCAGTCGTGGAAGCTACCCGGAAGATGTCCCACTGAGATGCCACGGGACTTGGAGTATTGATGGCCATCAACCACAAACATCTTCCTTTGTGTTATGGATGACCACAATCACAGGATAGATTGTACCTGGTTCCGTTTAAATTCAATTGAGCTAGCGTTCATTGATACCATTCTCAGTGAAGACCTGCCTTGATATCAGTATGTGACACCTACCTGAGCCCCTGTGTTCATCTCATTTGAACATGTCATTCGGTTATTGTGTACGTTTGGGGAGTGTTTTCTACTCACAGAGGGCATGTCAGGAATTATATGTTCCACAAAGTTCGGGGAGCAAGATCAATGAAAGTATTATTAAAGAGGAGATCGATGGATTTTTGAACTGTCAGAGAGTTGAGGTGTGTGAATAATGTGGCAGTAAAGAGGAGTTACTACCAATAGTAGATCAGATATGGTCGCATACAATGGCTGAAATATGTTCTCATATTCTGTAATTGGAAAGTTAATGGTTGTAATTTTATTGAATGTTCTGTTATTGAATGTCGCAGTCCCAGAGAGAGCAAAACATTTTGTGACGAATCTGTGGGTGAGGTATGGGGGAGGTGAATTCACAGTGAATCTGGGGCTACTGCATGACCAACAAGTGAAGTACAAGTTGCAGGAGGACACTCTGCAAAGACACCAGATACACCTTTCGATCCCAGCCTAGATTTCCCAATACCATTTTACAACACACACCAAACCGTGTGTGACAGACATGAGGGACTGAATGATATCCTGTGTTACTGCACATCACATATTTAGAGCACGTGGCTTCCATCTGCTCCCGTGCAGGAGCTTTGAGGGGCTGAATAGAGCATAGGAAAATTTGAGTGAGGAGCAGGTGTGGATCATTATCCACTTCGTCACTGCTCTACCATGCACTCAGATCATGGTTTATCAGGTTGTGGTCTAAGCAAGTCATTCCTGTACGTGCACCATTTGCCTTCTTTCTTTTGTTTGTGAAATATGTAAGAGACACAACTTTCAATAAATGCAAGCACCCAGGCACCACAAACTTCTGGAGATGGAAATTCCCTCTTGAACATCCTTTTCAGAATTACTATTTCGCTTTCCAACAAATGTTGCAGTGACACTGATTCCTCTTGCAGCCCCACACCTCCACCCATTACCATGAATGTGAAACTTAGTGATAATTGTCACAACGCAAGCCTTCTTTTTGCCAGACGTTGTTCGTTGTCTCACGGGTACCCTCTTATTGATTTTATTGCAGTGACATAATAAATCAGACCGCGCTCTGATCAGTTGGTTTGGTACAAAGATTAAAGAGTACTGAGAGGCTTTTTTGTTTATACGTAAATAGATTAAACTTTACGCCAAATTGCTCATGTTTTCGAAGTGACCTCTATAAGGAAATCGGAATGGTCAGCTCTCTAGCTGAGCAGTTCAGTCCAGAACTGGTTGGGAGTTCCACAGTGAGCTTTGTGAAATCTCTCTGTATTCCTGTCTTTCTCCCTCTGTCTCTCTCTTTCTGACCTTTAACATCAACCTGTAAGCATGTGTTCCATAAGTACTGGTTTTTGAGGGGGTTTGCTTATTGGGACTGTTATTTAAATGAGGAACAGACTAATTAAGTCGAGCTTGGTTAGACTGAGTTCCGAAGATGTTCTTTATTCTGTTATTTGCGTTTCATTCTGTACTCTTGTGAATATTTAAGTCTGTTTTTAAACTGGTAGTCAACCTCGCTAACTTACGGTAATTTTCAGTGTACAATGAAAGAAGAAAGTGCAATTTTATGGACTGGGCTGCCAGTTTAAGAATGTTTTGAGTGGTCTAGCCTAGTCCGTAACAACAGACAATTATACAAGTGATAGGCTGTGTCGTTTTCCAAGAAAATGTGAGACAATCATATACACATTCGCACACGAACACACATTTTAAGGCAAAACACAAAAATGGAAGCTTTCCAGAGAGTCATAACACTTAAACTCGTAATAAATGCAAAAATGAAAGAATGTCACAAATGTTATTCTATCACCTAAAGTTGTTCTGCTCACACAAACGATTGGCAATGGATTTTCTCTCCAGAACGGTTGGATTTGGTTGAATTCCCTTTGCTTCAGGAAGTCGAAAGATTCCAATGAGTCTGTCATCAGATATCGAGAAATGTGGTGCTGGAAAAACACAGCAGGCCAGGCTGCATCCAAGGAGCAGGTGAATCGGCGTTTCGGGCATAAGCCCTTCTTCAGGACTGATGCTGGTGTGCCAAGCGGGCTGAGATAAAAGGGAGGGGGAGAGAATTTGGGAAAGGGGATCCTGGAATTGAATAAGTGGAAATTCGTGAGGGTGATAGGTCAGAAAGGGGGTGGGTGAAGAGAGTTTGGCAAGAAGATTACATGCCAAGAGGACGGTGCTAAATTCGGTGGTTGTGACTGAGACAAGATGGGGGAAGGGGAAATGAAAAAGCTGGAGAAATCAACATTCATCCCGTGTGGTTGGAGGTTTCCGAGGTGAAAATGAGGTGCTCTTCATCCAGGCGTCGTGCAGCCATGGTCTGGCGATTGACGAGGCCAAGGACGGGAGGGGGAGTCAAAGTGTTCAGCCCCGGGTTGGTTGGGTTGGCTGTCCCTCTCGTCCCTCTCTCTTTTGCATGTCTTTCCCTCTCAGTCACTCCCTCTCTGTCTCTCACTTCATCTCTCTCTCTTTAGAATCCTGTCTCTCTCTTTCTTTTGCCCTTCTGTCTCTCTCGCTCCCTCTCCCTCTCTCTCGCCCCACTCTCTCTCGCCCTGCTTTCCCTCTCATCCCATTCCCTTTCTCACCCCTTCTTTGTCGCACTCCCTTCTCCCCTTGCCCCTCCATCTCTCTCGCCCCTCCCTCTCACTCTGTCTCTCCTCATCTCTCTCTCTGGCCAACCCTGTCTCTCTATCAACTCCTGTCTCTTTCTCTCGCCACTTCTCTCTCTTTCATCCACTCTGAGTCTCTTGCCCACTCTCCCACCCTCATGATCTTTCTCGCGCCTCTCTCTCTTGCATCCGCTCTCTCACCCTTTCTCTCTTGTCACCATCTGTCTCAGACACCCTTCTATTCCTCGCACCTCTCTTTCACATGTCTCACCTATGTCTCTCTCTCTCTCTCTCTCCACCTCCTTCACTTTCGCCCCTTTCTCACTCCTTCTTTCTCTCGCCCCATCTCTCTCTCTCTCGCCCACGCTCTCTCCTTTACCCACTCTATCTGTCTGTTGCCCACTGTCTCTCACTCTCATGCTCTCTCTCGCCCCTCATTCTCTCTCTGCGCTCTCTCACTTGCGTCCCCTCTCTCTTTCCCATCTCTCTCTCTTGCCCCCATGTCTCTCACACACCCTCATCTCATTCTCACCTCCTTCTCCCTTGTCACACTTCTTTCTCTTCCCTTCACACAATACCTCCCTGTGTCTTGCCCCACTCTCTCTTTCTCTCTGTCGCGCCCTTTTTCTCTCTCTCGCTCTCTCCCTCTCTCTCGTCCTCTCCCTTCCCCTTCTATCTCTCACTCCTTTCTCTCGCAACCTTCTCTCTCTCTTATCCCCTCTCTCTCACAGCCTCTCTCCCTCTCGACCCTCTGTCTCTTGCCTCTTCTATCTCTCTCTTGCCATCCCGCTCTCTATTTCCCCCATCTCTCACCACTTGTCACTGTCTCACACCGTAACTCTCTCGCCCACTCATTCTCTCTCTCTGCACTCTCTTTCTCTCTCTCTCTCGTCTCCCTTATCTCTCTCCTCACCCCTCATTCTCTATGTCTTGTCCACATTCTCTCTCGCCTTCTCCCTCTCTCTCCCTATCTCTCACTCTCTCTCTCTCACTCATTCTCTCTTTCTGTCTTTCTCTTTATCTCGCTCCCTCTCATTCTCTTTGTCTCGTCCCTCCCTCGCCAATTATCTACTCGTCTGTGCCTCTCTCTCCCCTATCCCTCCCTTGCCCCCCTCTCCCCACTCGTTCACTCTCTGTCTCCACCTTCTCTCCCTCTCGATCCCTCTCCCTCTGTGTCTCTCTTCCATCTCCCTCCATTTCTCTTTGACTGAATCTCTGCACTCTCTTTCCAACCACCTCACCCTTTCACCCTCTCTCTTCCCCTTCTTTTTCGCACCACAACCCCCCCCCCCGTTTTCTCTTTGACTGAGTCTCTCTCCTTCCTGCCTGTCCCTCCCTCTTTATATGACACATTCTGTCTCCTTGGTTCTTCCCTCTCCCACAGACCCAGGGAAACGAGGAGGCATGTGCGAGAGAGAAGGCGAAGAGGGAGAGTGAATGGGTGAGGTAATGAGAAAAACAGAGTGCAAAGCGTGAGAGGGACAGAAATGTGCGTAAAGAGTAACGGGGAGGAAATGAGGAGGCCAGGACGGAGTGGTTATCCCAGATCTGAAAACATGGGCAGAGGGAGCTAAACCCAGCTCCTGAGTTCCGGAACCGATCCCCTCCCATTCTCTGAGGACCAGGTCATGGGGCCGAGTCTGTCTGTCTCCAGCTCAGCTTCTTCATTACAAAGACACCCAACAACATAGTTCACTCTGCTGCTCGGCACGTTTTAATGAACGTTTTTATTTTTTACAAATTTAAGTTTTGGATACAGTCAGTGGGATATTGCCTTTTCATACTGAGCCCTGAGTTTTGAGAAACATTGAAATGTGTCCCTGTAACCTCCCTGTGGAATAAGGACGGACACACGAGCGCTCCCCTCAGTCTGTTACCATAGCGACAGGCTACTTCATTGCTGAAACGCTGAAATAAAATAGGAAATCCCGGATGGATTGATTAGTGAGTGAATTTCATTGATTGATGGATTTGGATAAAGGGATATTTCAGCACATTCTTCAGCTGCTGTCTGAACTTAGTCTGGGTCACGGCATAAATTGCGGTGTTTGTGCAGCAACTAAGGAGCTGCAACATGAAGCCCATTTCCTGCACAAAGGGATCGAGATACACAGAGTAATACCCAGTATCATACATCCGTCTCCATATAGAATACAACATTATCGTTGACCATAACAGGATGAAATTGGCCGAGATCACAAACAGTAAAATGATGGATTTTTTCCGGTTTTGCATTTCTGTGTCAGACTGAGCATCCCCATTGGTGTGAGCGCGGAGTCTCCTGCGGGCTCTGCTGGTCACTAAAATGTGTCTGACGGTGAGAACATTGAGCAGCAGAATCAGCGGAAATGGGAGAGCTGGCGTTAAAATGTTATGGAGAAACTCGATTGTGGCCCAGACACGGGAAATATAAACACCTTTTTTAATATCACAAAACCAGGGGTTGTGCCCCATTCGATAGTGAGCACCGAGCATAAAGTACCAGAAAATGTTCTTTAAGCAGCTCAGCACAGCTACTGTTCCCAAAACCACAGCCGCCGTTTTCTCACTGCAATATTTAATTTTCAGCTGCTGGCAACAAATGGCCACAAACCGATCAAAGGTGAAAGTGACGGTGAACCAGACAGAGCAGTCAGTGGCTGCATAAAGCAGGACGGCGTGGATATTACACACGGGGATGGACAACAGGAAATAAAATTGTTCCCAATAAATAATGGGAATGTGTCTCAGTATCAGGTCGAGGATAATGACTAGGAGATCCGCCGCTGCCATGGCTCCGAGGTAACGTCTGACACATGGAGACAATCCACAATCTTTATAAATCAGGAGGTAGATCGTCATTACGTTAACTGTGAGGAAGGAAAATAGACACATTATCCATCAACCTGGAGACAAAGTGACCAGTTTGATTGGGGACCCAGTGAGTTTTTCAAATACTTCACTGTATTGAGAGATTTATTAAAATAATTGGAGGTGAAATAACAAATGGGAAGCTTTGAATTAATGACAAAAATGTATCATAAAATCCAAGAAGCCATCGCTCCCCAAGCACACAGAGACACATTCAGAAGAACAGATGGTTTCGAGAGCATTCCTTTGCAATCAATCACTCGACGGCAGACACAGGTAATTCCTTCCCACTCCATAATACAGATGATGAAAACGTTGCTGTGCTGAAAGGATTCTCTCCCACTTCTAGAACGGAAACGGAGTTTGAAACTTTCTGTTTGTCAGTCTAAATTGTGTTCCATCATGTGTCGTGAAGAAATGTCAACGCAGGGAAAACGTATTCAACTCTTTAACTGCCTGAGGAGATTTCGCATCAATGTCTCCTTCTCCCTGGAACTGGACCACTTCCCTTGAGATCTTATCACTTGTTCAATGCATTGACATCCGCCCGTTCCCAAATAATGCCACGAATCAAATGTTATGGTGAATATCGACTATAAAATGTTCGGTAAAGCATGTTCTGGCGAATGTCAGTTACAGAATGTTGGGTACAGAATTTTCAGGCAAATCTTCTGCAGTTAAACTCTCACCAACCCCATCTTTCCCTCTGCTAAATCGATTACTATATTGACCCCATCTCGTGTTCCCACGAGGAGGTTAAACAGTTCATCAACTTCACAAACATATGTCACACCACCTCAAGTTCAGTGAAAACCTCACTCCCATTCCTGTACCTCACCATTTCCATTTCTGGCGACAGACGAACTATGGACATCTACTACAAGCTCACTGACTCCCACAGCTACCTAGACTGCGCCTCTTCACAGCCTACCTTCTGTAAAAACGCCATCACTTATTGCCAATTCCTCGGCCTACGCCGCACCTGCTCCTATAGGAACAAATTCCACATTCAAATATCCTAGATGTCCTCCTTTGTCCAGAACACAAGTTCCCCTCCCACGGGGTCGACGATTCTATACAGTGCATCTTCTCTTCCCACAACTCGACCCTCGAGACCCACAACTCCCAATGCAACAACGACTGAAACTCCAGCCCTCACCTCCCACCCAACCAATCTCTGTATTCATCACCACAACGTCCGTCATTTTCACCACCTACAAACAGACACCACCACTCGGGATGTATTCCCTCTCCACCCCAATCAGCGTTCGAGAGAGTCCATTCCCTCCATAGCTCCTTCCATGCCCCCAAACAATGCACCCTCCACTACCAGCATCTTCCCCGCCACCGCAAGAAACGTACAACCTGCGCCCACACCTCCCCTTCACCTCGTTTCAAGGCCCCAAAGGATAATTCGACAAGAGACAGAAATTTACCTGTACCTCTACACATATCATCGACTATATCGATTGCTTCCAGTGTAGCCTTTTCTACATCTGGTACACCCAATGCCAACTTGTGGCTAATTTCAGAGAACATCCGCTGGAAAATCGCACCAACCAACCCTGCTGGCAAAACATTCCAACACCCTCTCCTACTCCATTAAGAACATGTAAAATCTGGGCCTCCTCAATTGCCAAATCGTAACCATTCTACCCCATGGAAGAAGAGCGCATGATTTTCTGCCGACAGACACTGAAATGTCGATTTAACCAGTTTGTCCATTCCTCTTCCCTACCTTATCACAGTCCTAAGCCTCCAACTCGGCAGAGTCTTCTTGGTATTTTCATCACCTTTCCCATCTATCCGCCACCTCTTTCACTCCAAAGTATCACCTCTTCTTTCGCTTCATTCACCTATCACATTCTCAGCTATCTTCCCCCCAGAACCACCCATATGCCATTTATGTCATGCCCTGGCCCATAATCCTCATTTCAAATGAAGGGGGTGTGCCAAAAACAGCAATTTCCCTGCTCCGCGTGTGCTGCCTGGCCTGATGTGTTTTTCGATCATCACACCCCTGGACAGGTTATAGCCTGACACCATCATCGTCACAGAACCAGGTCTGATGGGTAATGTTTCATGAAGCTGCTTCAAAATCCCTGAGTAATATGTCCTATCCCAACGACCGGACAGACCCACCAGATTTAGGGGCACTCGGGAAACGTTCAGGAAAGGAGTTTCACGGAATTCCCCAACATTGATTCCAGAAACCGAGAAACCTCATGATGAATATCTACTGCCCTCCACAGTACCCCACGTTGATAACCCGATTCCCCATAATGTTGAAAACAACTCGAAGCCAGGTCTGAGGGCAACAAGGGCACAAAACGTGATCTTAGTGAGAGACTTCATTGTCCAACACCAAGAATGTCTCCAAAGACCCATCACTGAATAAACAGAGAGAGGTCTCAACTACATAGCAGCAAAACGGTGGGAAATGATGTGGAACCAACAAGAGGATTAGCATTCACGCCAAACGACTTGTCCCTAACAGTATCAGTAAGAGTAGCCAACACACTGTCCTGGTGGAGTGAAAGTTACAGCCACATATTGAAGATAGAGGCCACTGTCTTATCTGGCACTAGCATCTATGAAGTAGAAAATACTTGTAAAGGACTAAGCAAATGGGAATCAGGCATCCACGAGGCACTGGAAGCTGGCAGCAGCTAGAGCATAAATGACCTTCCCTCCATCACAAAGTCAGAAGTAGGCTGTTCACTTGATGGCTCCACAATATTCAGCAACATTCACAACTACTCCTACACTGAAGCAGGCTATTCAGTCCATCAAGAATTTAAAACAGGAACAGAATGAGGCCAGTCAGCCATTCAAGGCTGTTACTCAGCAACTGGAGCAGATCTTTTAATGTCTCACCCCCGTTACACGTAAATGGAAGAGATCGTTCAGCGTTTCAAAGCAGCCACACAGGAGTAAGGGGAGAATTGATTACGAAGCATGGAGCAAGGATAAATTAGTCCGTGCTGCTTCACGGTGCCAGGAACCTGGGTTCGATTTCATCCTCGGGCGACCGTCTCTGTGGCGTTTGTACATTCTCCATGTGTCTGCGTGGGTTTTGTCTGTGTGCTCCGGTTTCCTCCCACAGTCCAAAGTCATGCAGGTTAGGTAAGTTGGCCGTGCTGAATTGTCCACGGACATGTGTAGGTTAGTTACTTTAGTTAGTGGAAAGATAGGAATGGGGGATAGGTCTGGGAAGCCTAATCTTTGGAGGGTCAGTCTGGGCTTGTTCGGAAGAATGGCGTGTTTCTATACTGTAGGGATTCTAATTCTTAAATTGTTATAATAAACCAGTGGTTATCAGTTTAACACAAAATAATGACGACAGTGACTAGCCCTTGTAGTTCACATAATTACAAATTATGTTAACGTTTTTCATAAATGTATACTAACTAAGCTAGAAAGGAGAAATAAATTATCAAGAGAAGATTGAGAACTTCCGATTGGATTATCGATGGATAACAATTTGGCAGCTGGAATATAATGTGCATAACTGTGAACCTGTGATTTTTTTCAGGAAGAATAACGGATCGTTAATTGCATAAACTGAGAAAGACGGCAGGACTTCGCGTGAAAGTGTGTACTGGAGGGTACACTTTGACCCATTCAGTCAAGGGAATTGTTGGTCCACCTCCCTGGTGGTCTGCTCCCTGATGTTTACAGGGGCCCCATTGCTCCAGAATACATGGGATATTTTGATGTCTTTGGTTGGCGGTGGGAAGTGGTGAGGGGGAGGATGATTTGAGCCGTGAATCAAGGGGATGACCATTATCCGAGATTCTATCCTTTCTTTCTGTGTGGTGAACTCCCAGTCGATGGGAAAGGTTGACTGCTTCTGAATGAAGAGGCTGTGACTGCTGCCAGGACAGTGGGTATTCATCAACATAATGTGCTGTGCATGGACACACTGCAGCATTAATGGAGTGAGAGACGGAGGGTCCAGTCATAAAAAAATGAGAACTAGCGGGATGGCCAGATCAGCTGAAATGGTTACTGTTATCACATTCTCATTCTGCCACATTAACCATTAACCCAAAGGTGATATCTGACTGCTTTGGAGCTGCGGATGGACTCACTGTGGAGTATCCGTGATGCTGAGGAGGTTGTGGATAGCACGTTTCGTGAACTGGTCAAACCAAAGGTTAGAATTGCTGATGGAGACAGTGTTTAGGTGACCAAATTACAGAAAAAGAGTAGCAAGGCAGTGCAGGTGTCCCCTGCGATCATCTCCCACAAAAACAGGAATACCATTTTGGATATTGTTTTGGTGAGACGGTTCACAAAGGGAGTACAACAGTTGCCAGGATCATGGTGTCGTTGCGGGCAATGCTGTTTAGAAGGGCGGAAAAAGACTTGTAGGGCCATAGTCATGGGGATCCCTCTGTGAGGAGAGTAGATAGGCTGTTCTGTGGCCGAATACTGGACTCCAGATGGTATGTTGCCTTCCAGGTGATCGGGTCAGGGATATCACCGATATGTTGCAGATCATATAGGCACCAATGATATAAGTACAAAACGAGATAATGTCCTGAAAGAAGAATTCATGGAGCTAGGAGAGAAATTAAGGAGGAGGACCTCTCGGGATCACTACCAGTGCGACGTGCGAGCAGTGTAGAAAAAAAAAACAGGATTAACACGTGACCTGAGTGATGGCGCTGAGAGGGAGGGGTTCAGATTTGTTGAACATTAGGACCGGCTCTGTGGAAGGTGGGACAGTTGCATAATGGACGATCTACATCTGAACCAGACTGGAACCAACGTCCTTGGGTTTTTTATAAACCAATGTGGCAGGGGGCTGGGAAGCAGAAGAGAAAACAAGTAGGCGACGAGGGGGAGACTGGAGACTGTAAGAATTATGAAGACAGCATTAGGAAAGGGAAGAGTAGGTAGAGAGCAGATGAGCGCAAAAGAAAAACTGGTGGCCTGAAATGCAACTACTTTAACGCAAGGATCATTGTGTGTAAGGCAGATGAACTTAGATCTTGGAGGGTGCGTGGGAGTATGGTGTTATTGCAATCAAAGACTCAGTTTGAAGGAAGGGCATGATGATTGGCAACTAAATGTTCCACGATTTGTCCGCTTCAGACAGGTTAGGGAGAGAAGTAAAAGGGGGGTTAAGTTGCATTGCTGGTCAGGGATGATATCACGGCTGTGCTAACGGAAAACACTATGGAGGTCTTGGATAGTGAGGCATTATGGATGGAGCTGAGAAATAAGAAGGGTGCAGGTACATTGATGGGGTTGTATTACAGACCTCCCAACAGTGATCGTGAGGTAGAAAAAACAAATAGGTAAACAAATTATGGAGAGATGTAGAGGCAATGGGGCAGTGGTGAAGGGAGATTTTAATTTTCCCAACATTGGCAGGGATACACTTAGCATCAGAGATCTGGATGGAGTAGAATTTGTCAGAAGCATCTAAGAGAAGTTTCTGGAGCAGTATTTCAATAGCCCTACAAGTGAAGGGGCCATATTGGACCTTATATTGGGGAATGATCCAGGCAGATAGTACAAGTTGTTGTGGGGGATTTCTTTGGGAACAATGACCACAATTTTAGAAGTTTTAGTATAGTCGTAGATAAAGAAGAGAGTGGTCCTAAGGGAAGAGTACTAAACTGGGCCAAGGCCAATTATATCGAAATTAGGCAGGAGCTCGGAAATGTGGATTGGACACAGCTATTTGAAGGGAAGTCCAGATTTGTGAAGTGGGAGGTTTTCAAAGTTAGGTAAAGACATGTCCCGTTGAATGCAAAGGATAAGAAGGGCAAGATTCGTGAACGGTAAATGACAGGAGAAACTGTACGACCAGCCAAGACGAAAAGGGAAGCGTACATCAGGTCTATGCAGCTAAGAACAGACGGGCACTGAAGAAATATCGGAAGCGTAGGACAAGTCTCATACGACGAATCAAGCGGGCTGAAAGGGGCCATGAAATAGATTTAGCAAGCAGAATTAAGGAGAATGCTAAAGAATTGTATCTTATACAGGAAGCAAGAGGGTAACTAGAGAAAGGATTTGTCCGACTAAGGGATAACGAAGGTAGGCAGTGTGTCGAACCTGTGCGAATGGGTGTGATTCTGAATGATTAGTTTGCATCAGTGTTCACCGAGGAGAGGGACATGGTGAATGTTGAGATAAGAAATAAAAGCTTGATTAGTCTGGTTCGCGTTGACATTGGCATGGAAGATGTGCGGGGTCGGCCAGAGGTTTTTTGAGGTGGAGAAATCCCCAGGATCCAAAGGGATCTATCCCAGGTTGCTGACGAAGGCGAGAGATGAAATAGCTGGGACCTTGAGAGATATCTTTGTGGCATCCTTAAATACAGGTGAGGAACCAGAGAACTGAAGGGTTGCTCAAGTTGTCCCCATGTACAAGAAGGATAGTAGGGATATTCTGTGTAACTACAGACCAATGAGCCTGACGTTAATGGTGGGCAAGTTGCTGGAGAAGTTACTGAGGGATATGATCTATTTATATATCGAAAAGAATGAGTTTATAAGTCGTAGACAACATGGTTTTGTGCGGCGAGATCCTGCCTTACCACATTAATAGAGTTCTTCGACGAAGTGACCAAGATGATAGATGAAGAAAGGGCTGTTGATGTTATACACATGGACTTTATTAAGGCGTTTGAAAATGATCCTCATGGAAGACTAATGGAGAAACTGAAATGACATGATGTGCAGGTTGTTCTAGCTATATAGATAAAGAACTGGCTCAGCAACAGAAGACAGAGAGTAGTAGTTGAAAAGGGCTTCTCGAAATGGAGAAAGGTGACCAGTGGTGTTCCATAGGGGCCAGTGCTGGGACCACTGTTATTTGCAATATGCATAAATGGTCTGGAAGAGGGCACTATTGGTATGATCAGCACGTTTGCAGATGAAACGAAGATTAGTAGAGTACCAGAAAGTATAACAGACTGTCAGCGAATATCGGAGGATATAGATGGACTAGAGAGTTGGGCGGATGGTTTTCAATCCAGACAAATTTGAGGTGATGCATTTAGGCAAGACTAATTTGTGGGTGAATTACACAATTAATGGAAGACCCTTGGGAAAAGTTGATGGACGGAGAGATCTGGGAGTGCAGTCAATTGTACCCTGAAGTTTGCTGCATAGGTGGACAGCATTCTCAGGAAGGCATATAGCATGCTTGCCTTCGTTGGACGCGGTATTGATTAAAAGAGCTGGCAAGTCATATAAAAATTGTACAAGGCATTGGTTCAGCCGCATTTATAATATTGTGTACAGTTCTGGTCGTCACATTACCAAAAGGATGTGGACGCTTTGGAAAGGGTGCAGAGAAGGTTTACGAGGATTTTGCCTGGTATGGAAGGTGTTTGCTATGAAGAGAGAATTGGTAGGTTAGGTTTATTTTCTTTAGACAAAACGAGATTGAGAGGGGTACCTAACTGCGGTTTATAACATCATGAAGGGTATAGGCAAGGTGGATAGAGACAGGCTTCTTTTCTTGGTAAAGGATTCAATAACGAGTGGTGACAGGTTAAAGGGGGATGCACGTGTTAAGTGCTTTACACAGAGGGTGGTGTGCGTTTGGAACGCGTTGCTAGCAGAGGTGGTAGAGGAAGGTACGGTAGATTCATTTAAGTTGCGTCTGGACAGATGCATGAGCAGGTGTGGAGCAGATGGATACAGATGTTTAGAAATTGACCGACAGTAGATTTAGATCGGTTCAGGTTTGGAGGGCCGAATGACCAATTCTTGGTTTTTAAGGATTCTTTTTTCTTTGTTCTTTGTTCAGCACAAAGCACTGTGCACATCAAGCTCTACTTGGTCCTAACCAACGATCTGCTGAGGGGGGAAATCTGATGTATAACCCCAAATTGGATATATGTCCAGCGCTCGGAGCCATGCAGACCACAGCAGTACATTGATCTATAAATTCGGATCAGATATCTGTCCAGCATAGAGAACTGTGCAGACCACACCAGTGCATTGATCAATAAACCCAGACTAGATGTCTCTTCATCACAGGGAACTATGCAAACCACAGGAACGAATTGACCTATAAACCCTATCTAGATATTTGTCCAGTACTGGCAGTTGTGCAGTTCACAGGAATGCATTTATCTGTCTACTTGAACTAGATACCCTTCTGCACAGGGAACTATGCAGACCACAGCAGTGAATTGATCTATAAACCCAGATTGGATACCTGTCCAACACTGGGTGGAATGGAGACCACAGCAGTTTGATTATATCCAGGCCACTCTGAGTGAAGTACTCTCGAAGAGGTTGAGAAGAATTTTATTGAACTTTCTTCAATTTGCAATGTTTCTTGATGTGATTTTCCAAATTACAGTGGGAATGGATTATCCTGAAACAAATCCAGTGGCAGCATACTATCCAGCAATGAGCATGTTCATCTCGTTATGTTAGTATTTCAGTGGCAGGATTGAAAAGAATCGGACAAAAACGCTCTGAGCCTCCAAAGTCATTTTTTGAGGAAAGAAAAAGTAATGAAATGGCATAAAGATGGCGGCAGGATCGGAATGTTGCAGGCGGAACTCATATGTTCCGCACTTTCTTTGTATCTCTCTTTTTTATTCTGTTTTCTGGAGGATTTTTTTCGTCGCAAACTTTTAAATTTTTGAAATGGCGCTGATGGTAATACAGGAGGTGAATCCCAGACCAGAGGCTGGTGAGAGGAGTCAAGGACTCGAGATTTAACGCACAGTGTGACCTGGAGACTAGGTCCAGTGTGATCTGGACGTTGGACATGCTGTGGCCTGGAGACTGTGCCCGGTGCGGTCTAGAGCCTGGACCCAGTGCCGTCTTCAGACTGGGCCTGGTGCAGTCTCGAGACTTTGACCAGTGTTGCTTGAAGATTCGGTCTTTTGCTGTCTGCAGACTGTGCCCAGTGCAGACTGGAGACTGGGCCCGGTGCAGTCTGTAGATTGGGTGTGATGTGGTCTGGAGAATGGTCCTGATGCGGTCTGGAGACTGGGCCTGATGTGACCCGGACAGCTCTGTAGACTGGCCCTGGTGCAGTTTGGAGACTTGGTGCTGGCACAGACTGGTGTGTAAGAGACAGTAAACAGAGTCTGTTAACTTTATTTTCCTGTTCATTCTTCTGTTGTAATTTCATTTATTATTCTTTCAAATTTGTATCAAATGCAAAAGAATCTGTACGTAGCTAACTTGTGCCTTAGATGGCGTTTTAAGCGAATACATTGCAATCTTTCCACTGCCTCCATTAGAGTGCACGTGACAATAAAGCCAATTCAAATCCAATGTGAGAGTCAGTTTCTTTGAAGCCTTTTTCCCAACAGAGCTGTTGCTTGTGAAGTGGCGTTGGGCGGCCAAGAGAGAGTGGCATTAGATCACTTTCAATCCAGCGGGGAGGCACAGATGGAGACAGAGTGAGAGAGTAAAGAGGGTCATGCGATCTTCATTTCAATTGATTCATTCCCAAAATAACACAAGCTGAAATACACAGAGACACAGATGTAGAGATGCACACATCAATGCACGAAAGCACGCACGCGTGCACACACACACACACACACACACACACACAGACATGCAGCCTCTCATGCCTGCCTTGACATTCAGTAAGACCATGTCCGATCTGATCCAGATATCTACTTGATTTCCTCTTGGGAAATAAGTTTGGGCAGTTAGCTGTGCTGTTACAGTGGGACAACGTTTAGACCAGTGTCCGTAATTCTATTCGTTTTACAATAGTTCTGGAAAAGGATAGGCCTGGTCCACAAGTTAACATTATAAATTGGCGCAAGTCCCATTTTGATGGTATTAGGCAGGAATGTTCTAAAGATGATTTAAGGGAAGCTGTTCGGTGGTAATATGATACTTGGCTAATAAGATTCTTTCAAAAGAAAGATAGTGAGAGTTCAGGGACAGCATGTTCCTGTTAACGTGAAGGGCAATGCTACCAGGAGTAGGGAACAGGACGTGGCAGGGAATTTTGAGGCTCTGGTCAAGGAAGTAGAAGGAGATATACATGTTCGGTATTGATAGCTGAGGTCAAGGGATTCCCTTGAGCGTATGGAGCACAGGAGAACACTTACAAGGGAAATCAGGAGGGCAAGAAGGGGCATCATAGAGCTTTGGCTGATTAGGTTCAGGAAAATGGAAAAAGATTCTCCAAGTAAGGGCAAAAGAGAAACTAGGGCGAGAATAGTGCCACTTCAAAATCAAAGAGCCATCTATGTGTGGCTCCATAGGAGATGAATTACGTTTATTGTCACATGTACTCACATGAGGTCATTGAAAGGTTTACACGTCGCCATATGTGACAAAATCTCAGGTACTAATTTTCCTCCCAAGCTCCACCCCAACGTACTGAATCTTGGTGCAAAGCATACAAATAAAGAAAACAAAGTTAAAATATAAAACATTATAGTCCTTCCTGTAAAAGTGAAAGAGCACAGGAGCACAGTTAACAGTTCAACAACGAAGTCAATAAGTGTGTGGCCATACTGGGTTCACACTCCTCACAAGGACTCAACCTGCCCCACTCCGCTGCCTTACAGTCTGTTCCTGTGCAATCGGTGAGTTCCCACGTGAACACTTCGTGTTAGGACTTACCGTGGAGAAAGACATTGAAGTGAGGGAACCCGGAGAAAAAAAGACATGCAGTGATGTTTTGAAACGAGGTCACATTACAGAAGATGAAGCACTGGAGGTCTTAACATTCATAACCTTAGATGCCTACCCAAGGTGTATATTTATCCAAGGTCATTGTAGGAAGTGGTGGAAAAAAATTGCAAGGCGCCTTGCTGATATATTTGTATCATTCTTTATACTTCTGAGGAAGGGTGACGAGATCTGAAAGCTTCACACTGATTTATCTTCACAGATGTTGCCAGACCGGCTGAGCTTTTCCAGAACCTTCTGTATTAGTTACTGATTTACAGAAGGTGCAGATCTTTCAATATTTTATTTCTATCATTGCCAGCCAAGGGTGAGATCCTGGAGGACTGGAAGGCAGTTAATGTTGCAACATTATTTTTAAAAATGCTGCAAGGAAAAGCCAGATAACTGCAGACGGGTGCGTCTGATGTCAGGGGTATGTGTTCATAGGAGAATCTGAGAGGCAGGGTTTACATGCATTTGGAAAGGCAAGGACTGATTAGAAATAGTTCTCACAGCTTTTTGCATTGGAAAATCTGCCTCTCAAACTAGATTGCAGTCTTTGAAGAGGTGACTAAGAAGATAGATGACAACAAAGCAGCATGTGTTGTGTAGTGGACCTTAGTGAGGCCCAGCAAGATTTATCGTGATGGACTGGTTAATAAGGTGACATTAGGTAGCCAATTAGGTACATATATGGCTTGACAGTAGGAGACAGAGGTTGTTGGGAGAGATGTGTTTTTCCAACTGGTGGCCTTTAACGAGCGGTGTGCCACAAAGACCTGGCTGCTGTTCTTCATTGTTTTTTGTAAATGATTTGGATGAGAATATATGAACCAAGGAGAGTAAGTTTGTCGATGAAACCCTCAAAATTGGTGTTATTTTGGCCAGTAAATCAGGTTATCAAAGAGAACAATGAGACCTAGATCTACTGAATCAATTGACGATCGAATGGCAGATGGAGCTTCATACACATAATTGTGAGGTGTTGCATTTTATTCGACAAACTAGGGCAGGATTTACACAATGATCGGTAGGGCCCAGTGAAGTGTAGTCGAACAGAGAGACCCAGCGTGCATGTGCATAGTTCCAGGAAAGTGGAGTCGCAGGGAATCACGGCGATGATGAAGGTGTTAGGCTCGCTTGCCTTCATTGGACAGAACATTAAGTGTAGGAATTCCGACATCATGTTCTGGATGGGCAAGAAAATGGTGCGGCCACATTTGGAGTATTAAGTGCAGTTATTGGCGCTCTGCTGTAGGAAAGATGTTATTAACTGGAGATGGGGCAAAATATTTAAAATGATGTGACGGAGACATGATGTTTTGAGATGTATAGAGAGGCTGGGATTTTGTTCGCTTTGCGTAGGAGGCTGAGGGGTGTTTTATAGAGGGTTATAAAATCATGAGGGGCACGTATCAGATGATTAGCCAAGGTCTTTTCCAAGGGTGAGGGTGTCCAAAACCAGAGAGTGTAGGTTTAAGGTAAAGGGGAAGAGATTTATAAGAGATTGAAGTGGCAGCTGTTTCTCACTGAGGGTGGCGTATATATGTAGCGAGCTGTCAGAGGAAGAGGTATTGTTGAGTAAAATTATAATATTTAAAAGACAATCGGCTGGCTACATGAACAGGAAAGGTTTGTAGGGGGATGTTCGAAAAGAAGAAGAATAGAACTAATTCAATGTGGGATCCCTAGTGAGTATGGACGAGTTTTGCCGAAGGGTCCGTTTGCATATTGAATGACTCTTAGAGTTTATGACTCCATAACTCCTCTTTCATCACTACATTTTCATTGCAATCGATTTAGTTCCAAGTCAAAAATCCTCTGTAAATGCTTTCAATGATTCAGCTGTCCGATCTTTCTTAAACATAGAATTTCTGACATTGATATGGTGCTGTCGACCACGGCAGCAGCAGCAGTAGAACTATATTCAACCATAATCTGTCACTTTATTCCAGGAATGCTCCTTCAGTTTACCATTACCATTAAGCTGATCTCTGGTTCCATGATGAATGTGGGCGAGCATGTAGGTGCCAGAGTAATATTGCTCAACCTGATGAATACCCATTAAAGCTACTGCACTTACTGCATACATTCCAAATAGCAGGACTGAAATCTGATCTGGCGGTTGCAATGATACCAAGACCAATAGACCAACATCCCTGTCACATCCAGTCATAAATTCCGATGGACGTTTAAACAACACACGATAGGAATGGACTCCACACATATCCCCATCCTAATTAATTGAACAACCTTGTACATAAGTGTAAAAGACAAGGATGTCGGTTCTGCACCATTCTCAGCCAGACGCCTAGAGGTGATGAACCCCATCAACGTCGCCATAGTTACCACAGAATCACAATCTTCAACCAATTAGCTTCGCATGAAGGAACAGCTTAACACAGTAGATGCAAAAAAGGCAATGGACCCTGACCCCATTCCTGCAATAGGATTGAACACTTGTGCTGCACAACAAGCCTTGAGCCTAGGGAAGACGTTTCTTTCCATCTCCAACTCTGGCATCTACCTGACAATGTGGAAAATTTCTCAGCTGTACCCAGTCGCCTAAGCGGAGAATAATCACAATCTGACCAATTACCATACCCCCAGTCCAATCAGTAGTGTTTTATTGGTTAGAGTTGTTTTTGACAGAGCTGTTATGCAGCACAGAAATAAAAAGCGCAATGTGGTTTCCCTTAGGTTCACATGTGGAGATGGTGATGTTGTGGAAATTTCACTGGAATACTAATCCAGACCAGACTAATGTTCTTGCAGCTGGTGGAAGTTAAAAACAATTAAGAAAATATTGATATCAAAATTTGGTGTGAGGAACAGTGCCCTTGAAGTCAATGTCCTCTCAGGCAATGTATCTCCCGTGATTTCGTCGTCTGGCCTATAAGTGACTCAAGATACTCCGATATGTCATAAACTCTCTGAAACGGCCAAGCAAGACACTCCATTGTATCAACGTCTTAAAGGCAAAAAAAACGGACAAAACACTCGTCACCAGTTTCCATATCGGCAAAGCTTTCCCACAGACTGCATAGAAGCATCTTGAAACGAACAGGCCATTCAACACATTGAGCCTCCGCCCATTCTAGTTTATGGCTGAACATCTCCCTAATGCACTCCTTCCTCACAATGTGCAGATCCCTTATTGTGATTAACCATTAGAAAAAAATACTAAATATTAACTTCCACAGTTAAGCGGACTTCCCCCTCCACCCCACCCCACCCCCATTCAATATAATGATATATAATCCTTGATGGTCACACCGTATTATTTTGCTAACTTTATTCCTTTCGTGTCGAGAAATCCTTATTTATGTTCAATGCCGCAGTTTTCCCAGCCATATATGGAAGAGACTTCGCCAGGTTCACTATTCTCTAAGTGCAGACATTTATTCTCATCTCAATGCAGTCTGACCTGCCTGTACTTAACTCTGTGGGCCGTTGTTTTAGATGTCCCAGACAGGAGAATTGTCATCCCTACTTTCATATAGTCTCGGTCTGTCGGAGTTTCATATATTTCATTGAGATCTCCACTAATTTCCGTAAATCCCATGGAATAAATGCCCAGTCGACCAAAACTCTGTTCCCACAACAAGCCTGTCATCCCAGAGATCAGTTTGGTCAGCCTTTGCTGCACTACCTCAATGTCAGGTTTGTCCTATATTAGGTGAGGAGACCAAAACTCCACACAATACTGCACAATGTTCGAGATAGGGTCTCACTAAGGCTATGTACAGCTGCACTAAGGTATACTCAAATCCCCTTGAAATAAAGATCAATACACCATTTACCTTCCTAATTTCCTTCTCTTCCTGCAATATTGCTTTCCGTGACTGGTGTGCAGCAACATCCAGATCCTTTTGAATGTTACAAAGACCCACTTGGTGGGTCTGTTTACACTGGTCAATGTGCCAATGCCATTGTTAGCATTGACATCTGTCTTAAGAACTCTCTGCTCTGCAAGGACTTCGGACGCCTGTGGAGAAGAACGCTAGAAAAGGAGCATGCGTGCCTTTAGAGAAGAGCATGTTCTTAATCCTTCCCTTTTCAAATAGCAGACTTTTGTTCTCTTGTTCCCATCAAAATGCACAACATCACATCTACCAACATTTCCCTCTTTCTGCCACGTATTTGCCTATTCACTCTACTTGTCTCAATCAAGTTGGAACTTGTTTATATTCTCCTCACCTACTCACAATCTGACACCATTTAATGTTGTCAGTAGGCTTCGAAATATTGCATTTGATTCCAGCAAACCAATGTTGAGATGTGTTAGGTATAGCTACGGCCCAAATCTCTGTGATGCACTATGATACTTCCACTCAAAAACTGATACTATTAAATCGATACAGGGTTTCCTGTAAACTCTCCTATTCTAATATGATGTTCATGTATTAGCGCCTTTCCAACATGATCTGATTTTGCACAGTAGCCTTGAGACTTCATCAAAAATCTTTCTGTCAACCAAAGTGCACTGCATCCATTGCTTCTCCATAAGGTATCGGCCGTCCAATTCTCAGAAATGATTCCCATTCCATAAATCGATATTGACATTGTCTATACCGATTACTTGCAGGACTACAGTTTCTGCCAAACCGTTTCTTTATTAACTTTATTCTGGTCCCTTTTCTTCTCCAAGCTTTGTTTTCCACGTCTTAATGAGGACTATTTTTATGTTTCTTTTCTTCTGTGAAGACAGAACTAAAGCATTTGCTCATGTTACAGACACTTCCCTGTTCTCCATTCTCCATTCTCCGATTCGGACTGTAAGAAAGCTGCAGTTCTTTGCTCTCACGTTTCCCATTGACAGTTCACTCTTATAACTCTTATTCATGTACACTTCAGAAACCCATCAATTCCTGCCTTAAGATTCTCAATGATTGTCCATCTGCACAACACAATCTCACCAGCATAGACTCGGCACTGTCAGAAACACAGCACGGTATACATTTGCCCCACTTCCCTACACCAGACTGGAATGTTATGATATTTAAAGAGCTCGGCTAAGTACTTCTAACGGCTGTGAGGTTACTTGTGACAACTCCCCTCTCAGGAAGTGTATTCCAGATCCCAACAAACTCTGGGTGAAAATCAATACTCAAATCCTCTCGAAACCTCAAACCCTTCACATTAAAGGTGTGCTCCCTTATTCTTGACCCCTTGACTAAAGGGAGCAGCTGCTGTATATCACCCTGCCCATTTCTCTCGCAATCTTATACTTTAGAATCACGTTCCCTTGAGCCTTCTCTGTTCCAAAATAAACAACCCGAGCTTATCCAGCCTGTCTTTGTCGCTGATATACTCCATCACAGGGAACAACGTGGTCAATCTCCTCTGCACCCCCTCCTGTAGAATGTAATACTTCCTGTAATGTGGCTACCAGAACTCAACATTGTACTCCATCTCAACCTAACCAAAGTTCTGAATACCTCTTGCAATCTATGTGCCGATTCATAAAGGCAATGTATATTGTCCACAATACCTTCTGGCATAGACCATTATGCTGTCCTGTCACATTCGCAGGTCTGTGCTGAAGCACCCTCTGAGATTCCTTGTGTGCAGCCATGCATTGAGTACTTCCCTGTCTGCTTCCTTTTTACAAAGTACATGATCTCATATTTATCAGGGTTACATTTCGTCTATCATTGACTGGCTATCTGGACATTCCAACTGTATCTTCCTGCAGCATAACACCTTCCTCCTCACAGTCAAACATACTGCTACTTGTCACACTCGCCCCACCCGCTTCCATATTTTCATCAAAATCATTTATGAATGCCTCAAATAATAAGGAATGCAGCACTGATCCCTGTGTGATCACTGGGGGGACGCTATGCTACAATTACACAGCCTTCCAGCACCACCCTGCATCTCCTACCACTCAGAAATGTTTTGGATATAACTTGCCAAGTTATCCTTGATACCACGAAATTTCATTTTATTTATCAATTTCCCATGTGATGTTTTGTGAAAGGACTTGCTGAGAAATCTATTGACGAGCTACTTGAATAATTTCAATAAAATTCATTACCATGGCTTCCGTCTGATAACGCCATGCCGTCTATCACTGATCAATCATTGCACCCCCAATTGATCCGTGTGAATTTTCTTGTTTTCATGAAGATTACTTCTCATTCATTGAAACTCCAGCGAACACAGGACGAGATCCCTCATCAGACAATCTTGCCATCTGAGGGATTAATCTGCAGAATAACCATTCAGGATATGTTGTCAGCGTATTCTTCCTTAGATTGAGACATTAAAACTTAACACAATAAAGAGGATAAAGTGAGGACTGCAGATGCTGAACATCAGAGTCCAGAGTGTTGTGCTGGAAAAGCACAACATCCAAGGAGCAGAAGAATCGACGTTTCGGGCATAAGCCCTTCATCAGGAACAAGTCTCATTCCTGATGAAGTACTTATGACTGAAACATCGATTCCTCTGCTCCTCGGATGTACCTGACTGTGATTTTCCTACACCACACTGCCATCTTTACACAATTCTCCAGGTAGTCTACCAACACTGTGTAAACAATGCAAGAGATATTGACTTTTAGTAGGCATAAAGTATGGAAGATGCAGAATCTGAACTGACACGAAGTAATGCTGAAGATCACAGCTGTTCAGACAGCATCCATGGAAAGACAGAGCAAGCTGACTCATCCATTCTGGATTACTCCCCATCATTTACGTTCGGATTCTATTTAAATGAAAGCAACAAAACTTTAACCTTTCCAATTGCACGTGTTCCTCCCAGTACACATTGCTCCAGTTTTTAATGACTGACTGAATTCGTTAAAAATATTCTTCTGAATATCCAACAATAATACATCCATTTGGTTCTCCATTGTTTGTGCCTTCAAGTTATATCTCGAAGCAAAAATTGAAAGTTAAAACATCCCATTCATAAATGCAGAATTATTCTCGTGCAGTTTGCTATTACTTTATAAATGTCCAATGTTACATTTTGTATGATAGATTCCAACAGCTTTGCTGCTGTGGATGACAAGTTAACTGGTCTATTGTTCCCAACTCTCCTGCTTCTTGCCTTCTTGAATCGTTGGAATACATTTATAACTTCCAATGTGAGTAGGGAAAAATACAGTTACCCTCAATGCAAGCAATATGTTTATAGATGCCTTCTCTGAAATTTCACTCTGAAGTACATCTGGTCTGTCAGACGGATTCTTCAATCACCAATCCAGTAATATTTTCAAATACTACCACATCACTGATATGAATAATTATTGTCTTTAGTTCCCCAAGTCCCTTGGTCACTTTTTATTTATGGGAGATGTTCTGTACCTTCTTCCTCGATCTCATTTCAGGGATAATAAAGGAGACTGTTCAGTATCTCCAGTCTGTTATGGAGGAATATGGAGAGACGGTTAACCCCTTTCAAATGATTCCCTACAGCAGCAAGGTTTCATAAGCTGTCAAACCTCGCGTACATTAAAAGCAGAAGGACATTCAGCCCTTTCGAGGCTACATCAGGAACAGGAGCAGGACATTCAGCCAATGGAGACTATAATGTAAGACAAGAAGGCATTCGGCCCATCAAGACTATAATGTTGAACACGAGAAGGACATTCATTCCATCAAAATGAAAATGCAGCAACATTCGGCTCAATGAGCTTACAACGTAGGAACAGGAAGAGGACATTCAGTCCATTGAGATGATAATGTAAGAACACGAGGAGAACATTCAGTCCATTGAGAAAATAATGCAGGACCACCAGGCGGATATTCAGCCCATCGAGACAGTAATGCAGGAACATCAGGAGGACAGTCAACCCATCGAGACTCTTAAATCCTTAATCAGTTAGAACGGAAGGGAAGATTTTGATTGATTAATATGCTAATTCCAGATATTCTTTGAAGTCACTGCCTGGAGACACCTGCAGGCATTATCGATGTGAAGGAGGTGACCCCTCTACTCATACAATGTATGTTAGGCGTGACGTCTTGTTGGAGTCTGTCTGTGTCTTCACCTGGAGTCAGACTGGACTTATTTCCAAAGTAGCAAGTTATAAAATATGCCATTGACTAATGTGTACATGTAATGTGCTTTTAGAACAAAAATAATATGGACCAACAAATACGAATCTGCAAATCCAAATTCACACTGCAGATTTATATGTATGTCCGTGTGAGAGGGATAAATGTGTAAGTGGAGTGGGCAAGCAAGAGGAGTTAGAGATACTGCGAGTGTGAGTGTGTGTGTCCAAGTGAAGACACAGACAGAATTGGCAGATTCGTTTCCGCACACACACTCACTCAGAGCTTCCCCTCTCTCCAGCCTCTGCTCCATTTGTTGGTCATGTTGCAGACCCAGGTGCTGTGACTGCAGTGTCCGTGCTGCACCCAGAGATGAGTCACAAACCCCTCAGGTCTCCCTGAATTACTGAGGCAGCTCTCAGCACAACCGACATCAAGCCATCCCCAGCCCCTGCACTAACATTTTAACAACATGAGACATTCAGAAACCCCTCATCTGCAAGTTAGATACCTGGCTCTTCACAATATTACTCCAGGACTTCCTCGTATTACTGAGTGCATGAAACGTTGAGAGGAATAAACACAGGCGTTCAATGGACATAGATAGACAAAGTTTCATTGACTTGAGTCAAAGCTGTTCGAACGCCCCGTCCATGGAACACCTCAAGAGACACAGTGGGAAGTGAAAAACAGCCCTGCACAGATCATTTCATTTTTTCTGAGCTTCGCGATGTCAGCACTCGATACACTAGGGAATCAAAACCAAGGCAGGGAAAGATTCGGAGGGAGGTTCACATGACAGGTTGGAACAGACATTTAAAAAAAACTGAGAACATGATGTGGAAGCATGGTGGAAAACAACAGACGGGGAGTGGGAATAACCGAAGGAGTTGGACCTTGGTAGGTCCAATCACAAGAATAAGATCCAGCTCTGAATTTCCCCACATAACCAGCCCAGACACGAAAAATTGGGACAAGGTAACAGCCCAGAATGAAGAGGTGTGCAGACTGTGCTAGTGCATTGCTCAGTAAGCTGGGTTATCTGTTCAACATGGGGAGCTTTGCACTCTTTTGCCAGTATTTTCAATGGATATCTGCAAAGCATGGGAAGATGTACAGACCATACTGCGAATGATAGTAAATGGGCTGTCCCACAAATTTATGTCTCTGTGTCTCCATGCATCAGCACAAGGCAAGGGGTTCTTTGTATGCATGTATGTGTCTGTCTGGCGCAGTGGCAGATGTGAAAGCCATTGTCTGAGAGACAAAACGCAGGAAGGTCCTCAGCTTAAATAGGAACAACTGGCAGGGATTGGGATCGTGGACAGAGAGAGAACGAGGAACTATTCATGGGCATGTGTGAGGATATGCTTGAGATTATTAAAGCGAAAGCATGGTTAGACTCAATAGCAGATCTGTGCGCACTGGAATGATGGGTGGGTGGGATTTTAGTTTGAGTTCAGATCCTAGTCATGGAGTATTGACTCAGATTTCTCTCTGTAGGTTTGAAGCTGGAGAGTCAGCAGCAGACTAAATGGCAGATGGGACGGGTCTGTGAATTTTATTGTGCAGGTGTCAGTCGTTGAAAATAAGAATGGTCAGGGTATGGTGTCAGGAATGAACTCTTGGCCAAAGGGAACATCCCATCTGTGTTTCGACAGTTTTAGTCTCAGATTTTGGCCAGGGATGGGATGGACTCAGAGACGGAAGTGGAGTTTATAACCAGAAGAGTAGACGGTGACCTGCATATTCCCAATATTTAAATAACAAGGGCAGCGTGACACTGAATAGTGGGTCACGGCTCAAACTGCGCAGGCCGATATAGAAATCTACGAGGGACACAGTCAGAAGGAAGGAGAAGCAAATCACACAAAGCCACGTTATAGGCCAACGTGTTGCCCGTTGTCTTTGTTTAGTGCTTTCCTGGTTTTCAGTTAATTATTGTCAAATCCTTTCATAACATGGAGAAATGATTCGGTGTTTTGACTATAAGCTGATGTTATGTGATTTTTGACTTTATCCACGCCAGTGCAGTACCGGCATCTCCAAGTCAGAAGCAAATTGGAAGAGAGTGAAGAAACGAATTCCCTGATGCAGTTAGTAGTGGTCTGTAGGACATCTGGATTCAGAGTTTCAGCGGGAAAAATAACAGCGTTACGGACATTCGACATTTTGAGTCCATCAAAAGAACAGTTTTAAAATCAACAAGGTTTATAGAATTGATGAATGAATAATGAAACTTATCAGAGGCACCAACAATTGCGAGGATTGGATAATAAAATGTTGAATCAAGTGTATATTAGATCCGAAGTGAGAATGGCTATCAATCATTATACGTAGGAAGGAACCAAACATCTTTGTACAATATCCGATCCATTCTTGGAACATTTCTGTCTATTGTTCTCAGTTTCTGATCTCTCCTCCTCCTCTCTCTGGAACTGCTAGTTCCTGTTAGTGCTGTCGGTGATGGTACTACTCATACTGTGGGGTGCACACTGAATGCCATTTATCATTAAAACTCTCCACAGGAATAATTAGAATACATGGAGACTGGCATTAATTACAGTCACCGATCAAACAGTTTCAGCTAACCCTTTCCTTCCATCAATTTTCAAACCACAATACAATGATCGTTTAGTTGGTCTGGACGGAATAGATGAGGGTTGCTTAGGGATGGACCATAAATCTTTTAATCTTTTTTAATCATTCTTTCGTGAATGTGGGAGTAATACCAGAACACTGTAGCATTGTATATGCTCCACCCTATTTATAAAAGAGGACAGGGAGAAAGTAACAGACCAGCTGCATGAGATGACTGGTAGAAAATTTCCAGAGGCCATAATACAGGATGCAATAATTGTTGCCCATTGGCTTTGTTTAGTGCTTTCCTGGTTTCAAGTTGATTGTTGTCAAATCCTTTCATAACATTGATAAATTAGTCAGAGCATCGAGACTGCGGCTCAGGAAAAGATAGCAGCAGTTCTGGCTCCATCGTGGCTGTTGCCGAGGGACAGGAGGAGGCTAGTCAACCTCTCGTGCCTGTTCCAGATTGAAGGGAGGAGGTCATTCATTTTCTCAAGCCTGACACAGAGGGACAGGAGGAGACCTTTCAGCCTCATTATGACTTTTACAGAGGGCCAGAAGGAGACAATTCAGCTTCGTCGTACTTGTAAAATTGGGACAGGGGGAGATCATTCAGCTCCATTATGGCTATTATAGACGACTAGGAGAAGTTCATTTCTTCTTGAGCCTGTTACACAGAGACAGAAGGACGTCATTATGCTTCTTGAGCCTGTTATGGGTAATTCTTCGTTTTTAAATGCTTACGGAGAAAAAAATTGATGTAGATGTTAAAGTTCTAAATTGTGTCAGGACAGTTTTGAACATTTTAGGTGAACGCTTTAAAATAGCTTGGGAGAAGCTCGTGGAAGGGAAGTGGTTTGCTTCACAAATGGGATTTCAGAGTCTAGCAACAGTTTGTTCCTGTTCATGAGCAGCGTAAAACTGGTAGGTGCAGTGAATGCTTGATGGCTAGCGACATTGATGCACTGGTCAAGAAAAAGAGGAAAGCATATAATAGGTATAGAGAGCAGGAATCGATTGAATTCATCGGGGAGTACAAGACCAGGAGGCTATTACCGAAGAGGAAAATCAGAGTGGCACAGTTGGGGCATGATTTGCGTTAACAAATAGGGTAGGGGAGAATCCAAAAAGATTCTACAAACACATTAAGGTCAAAAGAGTAACTAAGGAGAGCACAGGGCCCCTTAAAAATCAACAAGGACGCTTATGTGTGGAACCACAGGGGATTGATGAGGTACTAAATGAATATTTTACATCTTCATTTACTAAGAATAAGCATATGGAAAGTAGAGTACTTGGAGAAATAAACAGCGATGCTTTGAAAAAATGTCGATCATACCAAAGGGAAAGCTGGCAATCTTAAAATGCATGTAGGTAGATGAATTCCTAGGACCCGATCAAGTGTACTCTGGTGCTCTGCGAGAAACAAGGCAAGTGATTGTCAGGCAACTTGCTAATTTCTTTTAATCATGGATAGTCAAAGAAAGCTGCTGGAAAAATGGAGGTGGCTCAAGCTGTGGCACTATTTAAGAAAGATAGTAAGGGAAATCCAGGGAACATCACATTGACGAGCCTGACGTCAGTGGTGGGGAAGTTGTTGGAGGGGATACCGAGGGACAGGATTTACATGTATTTGCAAAGGCAAAAGCTGATTAGAAATAGTCGACATGGCTTTGCATATGTGAAAGTATTTCTGATTAACTTGATTTAATCTTTTGAAGAAATGATGAAGAAGTTAATGAAGCACAGCAGTAGAAATTGGTACATGGGATTCAGTAAGATGTTCGATAAGGTCAATCACATGGTAAATCGGTTAGCAAGGTTACAACACACGGAATCCAGGGTGAGTTGAGGTATTTGTTTCGAAGATAGTGGTGGACGGTTATTTTTTTGGACTGGAGGCCTGTAACCAAAAGTGTGCACAATGGTCCAATGCATTTTGGCATTTATATTCATGATTTGCAGCAAACATGGTGGATTAGTTCGAGGGTGTGTGGAAAACATCAAAATTGGCAGTGTAGTGGTCAGCGAAGATGGTTACCTAAGCATAAAATGGAACTTCAATCAAATGGGCGAAAGGGACGAGCAGTGGCGGATGGAATTTATTTTAGATAAACAGAAGGTGTAGCATTTCGTCAAGGCAAAGCAGGTCAGCTCTGATAGATACAATCCTGAGAAATGTTGCCAAATATAGACATGTTAATTTAAATTATGGAAGCCATGAAGTGTGGTAGTAGGCCATTCGCTCCAGTGCGTCCAAGCTGAAGCTCCAAATAGCATGCCATACAGGCAATATCCTGGCAACTCGATATTTCCCACAGTCAATCCAACACAACCAGAGATACTGCGGGGAAATTTAGCAAAGCCATTGCACAGAACCTGTCCGTGTCAGAGGAAAGCCAAGCCGGCAGAAGTAGAATGTGAACACCACACGCAGATAGTCGCCCAAGGGTGGAATCGAACCCAGTTCCTTGGTTCTGTAACTGCATTCTCCCACTTTATCTGGCACCTTCACGTCTGTGCAGATGATGTCGAATTTCAGGGGGTTGTCTCCGAAATGCCTTCCTTTACCCTCGCACGAGGATTCACCACCCCCTCTCAAACTCTGATGATCAGGCCTTCCACTGTAACTGACCCATCTCCTGCACTTCTTACTTCACCCATTCCTCTCCTTCCCGGATCAAGTCATTCATTAATACTGCTGTATGCACAACACTTGCCGATTAAAACAAAACAAAGATCTGGAACTCTGAAAAAAAAATGTTCTGATGATAAATCTACAGATTTGAAATGCTGACTCTGCTTTCTTCTTGGAGATGCTACGAGACTCGCTGACTTTTGCCAGCATTTTCTGGAATATTAAATTCCCTCTTTATAATATTCACAATACTTTTCCTGCAGTTTTGCCTTTGACAAATAACTCCTGCCAGTATTTGTTTCTCCTTGATATTTCTGAGCTCCGGACAAACAGTTTCTGTGTTAGCCGAGTCCTCTGGGCACTGCTGAGATTTATGATAGATTCAGATAGATGTTTCCTGAGGCTTTATTGTTATTTCGATAATCTCGCTGCCTCCCGATTGTAATTCTCAAGGGGAATGATGAGATTCTCCTTGGGTCACCCCTTGCACAGGAGTGGAGAAGGAGAATGATCTCCATACAATGCTGCCCATTCCTCCAGATGGCCGAGACTGCTCTACCCTAGGGGGCAACTTCAAGCCATGAATAATTTGGAGCTGCCGGTGTTGGACTGGGGTGTACAAAGTTAAACATCACACAACACTAGGTTATAGTCCAACAGGTTTAATTGGAAGCACACTAGCCTTCGGAGCGACGCTCCTTCATCATGTGATAGTGGAGGGCTCAATCCTAACACAGAGTTTGAAGCAAAAATTTACAGTGATTGAAATTATACATTGAAAAATTGATTGTCTGTTAAGCCTTTCATCTGTTCGAATACAGTGATAGATTCATTTCTTTCATGTGTAAATCACAAATTTTTTTTTAAATGTTGCATTCTCGGATTAGCTGTTAACAATGGTGATAGGTAGACATTATGGTGAAGGTGTTAGACCCCTGTGTTCTCTGTCTATGCCATGATGTTTATATTGATTCTAATCTAAAAAGTGAGATAACGGAGTTTTACATGAATTCATGCAGTTTTTGAGCTCAGTGTTCTACATGAATGCATGCAGTTTATGAGCAAAGTACAATGTAACCCTGCAAGTACAAATTCACGCCACAAAATACATGTGTGCATGGTGGTCTTTCTCTATCTGGGTGTGTGTGTCTGTCTGGGTTGGGGGTTGTGAGTGTGAGAAAGTGTATGTGTGTGGGTAGTGAGTGCAGAGTGTCTTAAATCTGTGAGGGGATGCATGTGTGAGTGTGGGAGTGTGTGTGTCTATAACGGTGTGGGTGGGTATCTGTGTGCGAGTCAGTGTGTATGTGTGTCCGTGTATATGTGTTATAGGAGCTGCTGAAGCAGCGTCGCTCCGAAAGCTAGTGTGCTTCCAAATAAACCTGAAGGCATGGTCTCTTGTCATGGCCCCCATTCTTGGTGCTAGGAAAAGGGAATGCCTGTCTGTGACCCTGCCATCCATAAGGACCTCCATGCCCTTGCCCACAATGCGTGTTTGGGAAGGGCAGTAATGTCCCCCTGTCTGCCATGTACAGTTTCAATACCAGATGCTTTGCAGGGTAGCTCCCAGTGCACTATTGGCTTTCAAGATGGCACTGGTTCCAGGGATGCTGAGTAGTCCCAGGCTATCCGATGAGTGGGGAGTTGTTTGGGAATGCACTAAGAAATGAGGGAAACCCAACTTGTCTCACACTGTTTCGGCTTGAACAACAATTAATGTGGGGAGTTTGGCGAGATCCCCTCGGCCACATGGTTGGAATCTGTCTGCAAAACCAACTCAACTGATACTTTGAATCAAATAACACTAATTGTTTCGATTGATTCAGAAGAATATAAGGAATAGGAAGAGGAGAGTACATCTGTCCCCTCAAGCCTGCTCCGCCATTCGGTAGTATCATGGTGGATTTTTTCCTTGACTCAGCTTCACTTACCCGCCCTCTCACCATCGTCTTCATTCGTTTACTCTTCCGAAACCTAACGTGGTCTGAAAAACTTGCAGCGAACTAGCCTCAACAATTTCACTTAGCAGGGAATTCCACAGATTCAGGGTGAGATCTGCCACCTCAACACAGTCCTGACTTTGTTCCTCGTCATTTTGACTTTATTCTGCTTCGTTCTTGTTTCACCCGCCACGGAACATAGCCTCCCTGTTTCTATTTTACCTAATCTCTTCATAAGTCTATGTTTCGATAAGATACCCACTCATTCTTTTAAATTCCAATGAGTAATGTCCCAGATTACTTAATCTCCCCTCTTATTAATCGGACTCAACTCGAGAATCCACATAATGAAACACGTCTTCACCCACTACAGTGCAGGTATATTCTTCTGAAGTGAGGAGGCCAGCCTATGCATGATACTCCAGGGTGGTCTCTCCAGCATCCTGAACAGCTGCAGCATAACCTCCCTGCTTTTAAATTGCATCGTTAAAGCAATGAAGGATCATATTCCATTTGCTTTTGTAATTAACTGCAAACCAACCTTACGTGAATCCTGCAGAACGACACTTCTGCACAGCAGCATGCTGCAATTTTCTCCATTAAAAAAATCCTTTTTACAGTTATTCGTACCAAAACGGTGACCTCACATTTGCCAACTCTGTACATCGTCTGTCACACATTTGCCCACTCACTTAAACTCTCTATATCTCTCTGCAGACATTCAGTGTCCTTTACAAACTTCGCTCGACCACTCATGGTCTTTTACCTGAAAACTGTCTCACACTCGGAATTATTTCTACAATACCTTGAACGTTTGATGTAAAATCCTTCTTTACAATCAGACATATGTCACCCTTTATTGGGACGTGTATCCAATGTCATCTTCAGTTTTTTATAATATCTCTAATTCTAACCTTTGCTGGATGTTCACTTCGCAATTTTTGTCTCTCTGTCACCATGGCTCTCTAATGCCATCAGAACATATCCGTTATTCAATCCCTATTAAGAATATACAACACATTGAGATAAACTGCCTTCATGCAACGTTCTCAAACCATCATTCCCTCCTTTACTTTTGCCTTTATTCCCCATATTAACCCACTCACGAAACAGTCTAACACGGTCATACTCACAGACTCATGACTGATGGGGAATGAATCTTGAGGTCCCATCGCCATTCCTGAGTATATCCTGTCCAACTGGCGGGACAGGCCGACCAGTGCTGGAGGCACGGTGGGAGACAATTAGGAAAGGAGTTATCCTAAATTTCCCAACACTGATTCCATTGGCGTGATATCTCATGCCAACAGATCAAAGATGGTCAAGAATGTCTCCTGGTGATGGATAGCTACCGCCCTCTACCCCACCCCTTGGTGATACTACAGTTTCCCTCGATGTTGAAAACAAATCGGAGGTAGCACCGACGGTGACAAAGACACAGAACGTATTATGGCTGTAGGACTTCAATGTCCATCACCAAGAGTCTCTACACAGGACAAGCAGTGACTGAACAGGAAGAGGCCTCAAATACACAGCAGCCATACTCTGCGAAGTGATCGGGGCACCTACAAGAGGTTTATCATTCACACCAAACGACTTGTCACAGATAGATCTGTCTCGAATAGTATCCGTAGGAACAGCCAGCATACAGTCCTGGTGGAGGGAAAGTCTCAGACTCACATTGACGATACTGCCCACTGTGTTACGTGACACCACCTCCTGCGAAATAGGACATACTTATAAAGGATCTAGCTAATGGAAACTGGACATTCATGAGGCAATGGAGGCTATCAGCAGCTGCAGCATCAATGGCCTTCCCTCCATCATAAAGTCAGAAGTGGGCTGTTCACGGATGGTTCCAAAATGTTCAGCATCATCCACACCTACACCTATACTGAAGCAGGCTATTCAGTCCTTCAGGAGTTTTACACAGGAGTACAGTGAGTCCATTCAGCCTTTCGAGGCTATTACTCAGCAATTGGAGCAGATCTTATAATCTCTCATATCTGTTACACAGGAAATGGAAGGGATCATTCAGCCTTTCAAAGCTGCTACACAGATAAATGCGGAGGACTGGTTACTGAGCTGCGAGTTGGGATGAATTATTGACACTGGATTCAGATATGCTCACTGAGTTAGATGGTTCATTTTCAGACATTTCGTCACCATACTAAGTAACACCGTCAATGAGCCTCAGAATGCATCACTGGTGGTGTAGCCTGTTTTCTTTTTATATGTTTTGGACTTCTTGGTTTGGCAATGTCATTTGCTGCTGTGCCATCATTTCCTGTTCTTTTTCTCATGGGTGGTAAATGGGTACGAGCCAATGTGTTCGTTGACAGAGATTCGGTTGGTCTGCCACGCTTCTAGAAATTCTCGAGCTTGTCTCTGTTTGTCTCGTCCTGCGACGGACGTGTTGCCCCAGTCAAAGTGATGCCCTTCCTCATCTGTATGTAAGGATAGATGAACATCAACGAGCCACAAAACGACATGACCCACTCTCACTAGTATCTGTACATATGGATGAGGAAGGTCGCCACTTTGACTAGGAAAACACATTTAGCCTTGGACAAGTCAAATAGAGACAGCACGAGAATTCCAAGGAGCATGGCATTCCAACAGTAACTCTATTAACAAGCACATTGACTTGGATCTCATTTACCACCCTTGGAAAAAAAATAATCCACTCCCACGGTCATCCCTTCCCTGCCTTTCTCCCATTCCAGAAGAAACTGCCTGGAACAGGACAGAAAACGTCAAGACTGATGGTGGAATGCCTGATATCCGTTCCCTCTTCCCCATCACCCCACCGTGTGTGGAGGTCCCTGGTATAAGCCGGAGACGACCGAGATGACTCACGTGGAGATTCTGAAATGTCCACGTCCCACCAACTGAGTAAGGAGCAATGTTTAGTGGAAGGCAATTCTCACTTTACACTCACTGTTAGTTCCATTTCCCTCTGGAATAACTTAGATGAAATTGCCGTGATGCCATATCCCTTTTGTGTCATGCTGGTACAAATGAAATCTCCACTAACTCGGTCGGGTGGGCAATGGGATGAACTCACAACACATCGTCTCCACCATGCGCCAAGGAGGGACCACGGAGGCTCCCTGCTACTCCTTCTCCTATAAACAGCTCAGATACTGAAACTAATGTGTGATATTTACGCTCTCCCCACTTGTTTTGACAGCTCTGATAATCTGTGCTCATATATACCCAGTACCCTCTGCTCCAGCACCAACTTTATATCCATATAACCTGCTTTTTTATATTTTCAATGTCCTTCTCAACAATGCATCACCTCACACTACTCTGCAATGATCCTCATCTGTGGTCTACCTGAATACCTCATCAATTTTTTTCCTGTCCAGTTGGAGATCCACATGGTTCACCACAAATTGAATAATTCTTCCAGGTTTGGTGCCATCGACAAAGATTGAGATTTTCATATCGTGAAAGTCCAGACAGAACAACTGAAATCCTACCATACTCACTAATGTGAGCAACTGAAATTCTGATATAGTCCCATGGAGTGAGTCAGACAATGACATGCCATCAATAGAGCAACAGAAATGCTGATGCATGCCAGAATGAACGAATGAGGATTTGACGAACCACGATGTAATATGAATCCTGATTGACTCCTCTTACTGGTATTAGCAACAGTGTATTTGTGTCTGCGTGTATCTGTGCATCTGTGTGGGGCAGTTCTGACAGTCTCTGTAGTGTTTAAAATGGTGAAATATCACCCTCGTGTATTATTTAAATCTTTACACTCTAACCTGAAAATATCCTCGTCGTGTTGAATCCCCAGCCCAAGATAAACGACACCTGCCATTCACTTCATCTGTACACTTCATGATTTTATAAAACTCTGTAACTTCACCTCTCGATCTTCGACTCTACAGCGGGAAAAATTGCCAGCCTATTCAGCTTCCTTATATCACAATCCTTCCACTTCGAGCAACACCCTGGTAAAAATTTTCTGTACCCAATCCAGCTGAATAATGTCCTTTCTATAACACGGCAACCAGAAATTGGCACAGTACGCCAGAAGATGCCTCACCAATGTCATGTACAACGTCAACATGAGTTCCCAACTCCTATTTATAAAGGTCTGATCAATGAAGTCAAGCATGCTAACTGCACTAACGGTTTCTTAACATTGCTTTCTGTATGTGATGCAAACTTTAAAGAAGTATGTTTGACGGCCTCGTTCTCTGTTCCACAACACTACCAAAGACTTTACTTTTAATTGTATGGTTCTGCGCTTGATTGCTTTATAAAAATCAAATACCTTGCGTTATTCCAAAATAAACTCTGCCACTCCTCAGCTGAGTGACTCATCCTCACCCTTCAATTTTAAGAGAACCACTTCCTCTCCCGGTTGCCTACACACTGTGACATTCATTTTCACAAATGATTAGAATCCGTACAGTGTGAAAACAGGCCCTTCGTCCCAACAAGCCCACAATGATCCTCCAAGGAGCAACCCACCCATACTTATACCACTACATCTCCTCCTGACTAATGCACCTAAACTACACATCACTGAACACTATGGCAACTTAGCATCACCAGTTCACCTAACCGGCATATCTTTGAACTCTGGGAGAAAACAAGACACGAAGAGAATGTACAAACTGCTCACAGACAGTCGGCCGAGGCCGGAATCAAAGCTGGGTTCCTGGAACTGTGTGGCAGCAGTGCTAAACACTGAGTCACCGAATTGCCCTAAAGCACCTGAGCGTGGTTTGTCTTGTTCAGGCAGGAGAAGGAGGGAATGGATTGCAGACCCAATCAGTGGAGAGGAGAACCTTGAAAGCAATTAAAAGTCTACCTTGTATCATTTTAAAGTTGTAGAAAGTGTTCAGTCATACTTTAGAGATAGAAAATCATGATCAGTGCTTGAGGACAGAAATTACATTCTTGCATTTCCTCTGGTGTTCAGTAATAATATCTATTTTAGATCCCTAATAGCTCAGGGTGTGCCTGCAGGATTTGTTTTTCTTAGAATTTCACTCGACATACAATAGCCATTTAAGCTGGAAATTATCGCCAAGTAATTACTGATATTAAAAGAACATAGAATACTACAGCCCTCGAATATGTGCTGCCATTTGCTCCTTCTCGAGGATCAGACTAACCTACATTCCCTTTATTTCGAGATTCTATGTACCCATTCAAAATTCACTTAAATGTTGCTAATGTATATGAACCTACTACCACCGCTGGCATGGCATTCCACGCACTCACCACTTTGTGCCTAAAGACCCTTCTTCTGAAATCTCCCATAAACGTTTCTCTAATGACCTTATTATTAGGCACCCTCATGACAGCCATTTCCGCCATGGGAAAGAGTCTCCGGCTATCCACTCTATTCATGGCTCTTACCATCTAGTACACCTCTATCAAATCAACCTCTCATCCTTCTTTGGACAAATGAGAACGGCCCAATCTCCCTCAACCTTTCCTCATAAGTCATGCCTTCTCGTCCAAGTAGCATCCTGATAAATCTCCCATGTACCCTCTCCAAAGCTTCCACATCCTTCGTGTAATCAGGAGACTAGAACTGAACACAATAGGCCAAGTGTTGTCAAACCAGTGTTCTACAAAGCTGAAGTAAACACCTCGCAGCTCTGAAACTCATTCACCCTGCAACTGAAAACTGATACACCAATTACCTTCTTAACAATTCTACAAACCTGGACAAACGTTGATAGAGCTATGTACATGGAACCCAGAATCCCTCTGATCTTCCATACTGCCAAGAATCCTGCTTTTTACCCTGCATTGGTTTTCCGAAATTTGCCTTTCCGAAATGATTACTTTCCACGTTTCCAGGTAGAACTCCATTTCCCATTTCTCAGTCCAATTCTGCATCCTGTCAATGTCCCTTTGCAATGTACAACCGCCCTTCACACTATCCACAGCTCCACCAACGTTCGTGTAATCGGCAAACTTAGTATCTGATTTTTCCACATCCTCTTCCAAGCAATTTATAAAAATCACAAAGAACAGCGGTCCCATAACAGATCCCTGCGAAACACCACTGGCAAGCGAGCTCCAGGTTGAATACTTCCTATCCACCACCACCTTCTGCCTTCTGTGGGACAGTCAATTCTGTATCCAGACAGCCAGATTACCAAGTATCGTATGACTTCTTATTTTCTGAATGAGCCTACAATGAGGAAGCTTATCAAACGCCTTGGTAACATCCATGTGCAACAACTTCACTGCTCTGTCTTCATCAATGCGTTCTTCACGTCTACAAAGAATTTAATAAGGTACGTGATTAATGACACGAGTAAAAAACAATACTATCTCTAATCAAACGATGGTTTTCCAAGTAATCATAAATCCAGTCTCTCAGAATCCTCTCCTGTCTCTCAGAATCCTCTCCAATACTTTGCCCACAACAGACGAAAGACTAGTCCGTAATTTCCAGTAACATCTCTGTGTCGTTTCTTGAAAAAGGGAATAACATTTGTCACCCTCCTAAATGGCAGAACACATGCACTTATTATTTACAGTTAAAGCAAATGTGTTGCATTTATTTTTTTCTAATTCAGTAAAGTTAACCAGATTTTAATCAATCCACACCGAGCGGAAAGCTCATATTTAAAACGTGACCCAAAATCTGGGCATCTTAGGCCTTGTGCAGTGGGTTGCGGCCCTGCCTAGGAGCCAGTATTCTGGATTTGATACCAATTCATGAACTTGCATGATGGTGTCCTGAGCTCTGGAACAGTCTGTCTATATTCAGGTCCTGCCTGTTGAGGAGGTGTTTCACAGTATGTCAGAACAGGCTGATGAACAACACACACGAGAATAAAGTTGCATATTTAGGGGCTATTGCAGAGTGGTAGTAGTGTCCCTACTTCTGGGTCTAGTTTCAAGTCTCAGAGGTGTGTGTCATCACATGTCTGATGAATGAATTTAGAGTTGTACTTTGATGGAGAAGGAAGACATGTCAGTATGGAATTGCAAAATGTCAGCCCGGGATGATTGAACATACAACCACTCATGTTGATTGGAGTCATGGTTGCAGCTTCGAGTGGTTTACCGAAACATGGAGGGCATGGATAGCGTGCATAGTCAAGGTGTTTTCCCCAGGGTAAGGGAGTCCACAAATACAGGGCAAAGTATTACAGGTACCTTAGGGGCAACGTTTTCACGCAGAGGGTGGTACTTGCATGCAACGAACTGCTAGAGGAAGTGGTGGTACATTTTTGGCATATAAACGGCATCTAGGTGTTGGCAGACCTGCTGAGCTTTGCCAGCAATTTCTGTATTTGTTAAAAATACATACGTTCATGTTAACATATGTATTAAATGTTGAATTTTTAAATGACACAGACACATATAAACACATGTTCAAATCATGTGGATTCATTTTCTGCTCAGGAAATGGTTCTGTGTATCATAACAACAATGATGCACCGATATGGAGCAGGGAATGTGATGGCATCATAGTTAGAATAATGTTCAAGGAGATTTCACTTGGTCCAGTTTTGGGTCTGATTAGAATATTGTGTGATTTGACTCAGAGAGGGAGAAAATGTAATTTGCCTGCAGGAATGGCATCCTGCACTTTCTATCCATCTTTGTTTCTCGTCACAACAATGTGCGCCAGCTTCAAAAAAAATCGCACTCAGTCATCGTTACCATTTGTGGAGGTTTCCTGTCGAGGTTTAATTGGAGATTCCTCACTGCCTGAAGCGAAGCGAATTCGGTCAAATCCAACTGTAACAGGGAGAAATCCCATTGACGAAAGCTTGTGCGAACAGAATAAATTCTGCAGCAGAATGTCATTTTGGGCAATCTCTCAATTTTTTCCCATTATCATGAGTTCAACTAGTATTTTGACAAAGTTCTTTCACGTTGACACTGCATAGACCTTGTCATTCCGTTTGTCATCAAATGTGTGTGTGTGTGTGTGTGTGTGTGTGTGTGTGTGTGTGTGTGTGTGTGTGCCTGTGTGTGTGTTGCTCGGAAATTTAGAAATGAAAATATCGATCTCATATTGGCAACATCCCAACTGCTTGTCATTCATTTTTCCATCATCGTTAAAGTAACTTCGTTTTGGTAAGAAACATACTATTTTAACAGATTCACAGAACCGAGCTGACTTGTTCCTAACACTGACCCTGACCCAGTCTGAGAAAAATACCACATCGCCAACCTTTTTACATCCAAAATTTACTGCGACCAATGGAGGAGTCGGACGAGCAAAGGAAACAGTCACGGAGCAGCAACAGCACAAAAGAAGGATGTGCCTGACTTCAGTAGTGGGCAAATTGTTGGAGAGGATTCTGAGGGAGAGGATTTACATGCATTTGGAAAAGGAAGGACTGATTAGCGAAAGTCAGTATGGCTTTGCTTTATGTGACGTAAATCATGTGTCATTGAATTGATTGAGTGTTTTGAAGTCGTGACAAAGAAGATTGAAGGCAGTGTGTTACGCATTGTCACTTTGGACGTCAGCAGGTGTACGGTTCCGATTAGTAGACAGATTAGTAATGGTAGGTCACATGTGAGACGGAGGGTGTCAGGCAATAGGATTGAAAATTGGTTTGAAGGTAAAGGATTGTTTTTCAGACTAGAGGCCTACGACCAACTGTGTGCCACAAGAATACGTTCACTGATTAAAATCTGATTGAAGATTTGTAGCTCGGGTATCCGTTGTTGTGGTTCTGCTCGCCGAGCTGGAAGTTTTTGCTGCAAACGTTTCGTTCCCTGGCTAGGGAACATCATCAGTGCTGTTGGAGCCTCGTGTGAAGCGCTGCTTTGATGTTTCTTCCGGTATTTATATTGGGTTGTTCTTGCCGCTTCCGGGTGTCAGTTTCAGCTGCAGTGATTTGTATGTGGGGTCCAGGGCGATGTGTCTGTTGATGGATGTTCTTGCCGTTTCCGGGTGTCAGTTTCAGCTGTAGTGGTTTGTATATGGTGTCCAGGTCAATGTGTCTGTTGATGGAGTTTGGGGATGAATGCCATGCTTCTAGGAATTCTCTGGCTGTTCTCTGTCTGGCTTGTCCTATGATAGTGGTGTTTTCCCAGTCAAATTCATGTTGCTGGTTGTCTGAGTGTATGGCTACTAGAGATAGCTGGACGTGTCGTTTTGTGGCTAGCTGATGTTCATGGATGCGGATTGTTAGCTGTCTTCCTGTTTGTCCTATATAGTGTTTTGTGCAAAGAATGAAACCTGAAAGCAACAACACCCCCAGATTCTATGGACTACCCAAAGTACACAAACCAGACATCCCACTCAGACCCATAGTATCACTACCAGGGACACCAGCATACAAACTGGCCAAAGAACTACAACAAAAACTGAAACACCTAGTCAGCGGATCCAGACACTCCATACAATCAACACAGGAATTCTTGGACGTCATCAGGAATACACACATAGACAAAGAAGAAACCATGGTATCATTCGACGTGACGGCACTGTTCACTTCAATTGACAAAACCCTAGCCAGAGAAACAATAACCAACCTACTGGACATACACAACAGAACACAGGAGGCCGAACCTATCAACAAGGACGGCATACTTAAACTACTGGACCTGTGCCTCACCACACACTTTACATTCAACAATCAGATATACGAACAAATCAACGGAACACCCATGGGATCACCAATCTCGGGACTCATAGCAGAGGCAGTTATGCAAAGGTTAGAACATACAGCCATACCACAAATCCAACCCAAACTCTGGATCAGATATGTTGATGACACCTTTGTAATCATCAAAAACACAGTTATAGAAAAAACACACCGAATCATCAACGCCACACTCACAGGAATCCGATTCACACGAGAAGAGGAAAAGGATAGCCAACTCCCATTCCTAGACGTGTTAGTAGAGAGAACACCCAACGGAGAATTCACCACAAGGGTACACAGGAAACCAACACACACAGACCAAGTCTTAAACTATGAAAGTAACCACCCCAACACACACAAACAAAGCTGCATCAGGACACTATTCAAAAGGGCCACAACACACTGCAGGACACCAGAACTGCGAAAAGAGGAAGAGGAACATCTATACAAGGTATTCGCCAAAAACGGATACCCACGCAACTTTATCACCAGATGCCTAAGAGATAGACCGAGGAACGAGGACATGCCACAACCAAAAGGACTAGCCACTCTACCATACGTCAGGAGCGTCTCAGAACTGACAGCCAGACTACTGCGACCCTTAGGACTAATAACAGCACACAAGCCAACATCCACGCTCAGACAACAACTCACTAGAACAAAGGACCCAATACCCAGCATGAGCCAAACTAACGTAGTTTACAAAATACCATGCAAGGACTGCACAAAACACTATATAGGACAAACAGGAAGACAGCTAACAATCCGCATCCATGAACATCAGCTAGCCACAAAACGACACGACCAGCTATCTCTAGTAGCCATACACTCAGACAACCAACAACATGAATTTGACTGGGAAAACACCACTATCATAGGACAAGCCAGACAGAGAACAGCCAGAGAATTCCTAGAAGCATGGCATTCATCCCCAAACTCCATCAACAGACACGTTGACCTGGACACCATATACAAACCACTACAGCTGAAACTGACACCCGGAAACGGCAAGAACATCCATCAACAGACACATCGACCTGGCCCCACATACATATCACTGCAGCTGAAACTGACACCCGGAAGCGGCAAGAACAACCCAATATAAATACCGGAAGAAACATCAAAGCAGCGCTTCACACGAGGCTCCAACAGCACTGATGATGTTCCCTAGCCAGGGAACGAAACGTTTGCAGCAAAAACTTCCAGCTCGGCGAGCAGAACCACAACAACGTTCACTGATTTCCATCATTTATATGGAGGATTCAGATGTGATTATCAGAGACATGGCTAGTAAGTTTAAAGATAACATCAAAGAGGCGATGTAGTGCAAGATGAAGAAATGATCTAACAGATCAACAGTTCGGTCATTAGATGGACCAATCGGCCAAGTAGTGGCAGAGGGAGTTTAATTTCGATAAACGTGAGATTTTGCATTTTGATAAGGTAAAGTAGGGCGGGTGTTATACACTTTATGGTAGTGTCCCGAGTGTTGCTGAATAAACAGTTTAGGGATGCAGGCCTAAAGTTCATTGAAAGAGGAGACACAAGTAGACAGTGTGATGAACGTGTTGGGAACGCTTGTCTTAATCAGGCAGAGCACTGAACATGGGAGTTGGGCTGACATGTTGCGTCTGTACAGGACGTTGGTGAGGATTCTTTAAGAACGCTGCACACAATTCCGTTCACTCGGTCAAAGAAAGGACATTGTTAAACTTGGCAGCGTGCAAAAAAGATTTACAAGGATTCTCCAGGACTGGAGTGCTTGACCTAAAGGAAGAGTGCTGAAAATATTCACGTTACTTTCCCCTGGAGAGTCAGAGACAGAGGAGACAACATGGAGGTTCGTCTTAGCAGTAGGGAATATGTTAATATGAATAGTCAAGGTCTTTCTTCACAGGATATAGGTGTCTAAATGTAGAGGGCAGTGTTTGAAGGTGAGAAGAGGAAAGCTTTAGAAGGGATCTCAGGAGTTACTATTTCACGCAGAAAGTAATGGGTGCAAGAAAAGTGCTGTCAGAGGAAGGGGTACGGAGGTGCAATTGCAAATTTAATATGTATATGTACAGGTACATAAACACATATGTACCAAAGGCCGACAAATCAGACCAGACCAAACGAGGGTATCTGGTTAAGACAGATGAAGAAGGATGAAGAGAAATTATAAAAGGGTCTTTTGAGTGGGAATTGTCTTTGTGCCTCTCTGTTTACATTTATTCAAAGACTTAGTGAAATATTTGACAGAGTGAGTAAAAGCATAATGGGATACAGACAGGAAAGTTGGGCTCAGCTCATAATGTGATCAGCCACAATCTCAGTGCCTCGTGAAAAAAGGCTCGAAATGTCTAATGACCCAATCCTGCCTCACATTGCTATATTCCTATGCTTCATTCAGCCCCTAGCACCTGCTTGACTAGAGCAGTGGGAGGTCACTTACTGATAACACATGGTGCATGCAAACAGTGAATGCCATTCAGCACCTCTAGACTGTCATACACTGATTGGGAGATTTGGAAAATATAATTAGTAAATCAAGACTGGATAAAAAAAGAGGCCCCTCATGTCTCCTTGCAGAACGTTTTCTCTCTGCAAATTGTGCTTCGTTTGATGGTCATGTTGTGAACATGTTCAATGTGAATACAGCCACGATATCTCACTCAGAGATGGCTCACACAATCCTCTGCTCTGCCTGACTGCAACATTCAATTTCACCAGTTTCCTCATTTCCCCTTACCCCACCCCACCCCAGCTCCAACCATCCAGCTCAGCACCGTCCACGTGACCTTCCTACCTGTCTAGCTTCCTTTCCACTTATCCACTCTACCCTCCTCTCTGACCTTTACCCTTCATTCCCACTCCCATTCAGCCATTGTACTCTTTGCTACCTTCGCCCACCCTCCTCTCTGATCTATCACCATCATCCCACCCCATTCACCTATTGTACTCTACACTACTTTCGCCCCACAACCACCCGCTTTCTCATTTATCTCTCCACTCTACTGGCACCTTCTCTCTATTTCTGATGAAGGGGTTTTACCCCAAACGTCGACTTTCCTGCTCCTTGGATGCTGCATGACCTGCTGTGCTTTTCCATCACCACTCTAATCTAGACTCTGCAACATTCAATAGCAGAACATCCAGGAAAGTAATACGCATAAACTTTCCAATAATAGAATGTGAGAACATTAGAAACAGGTACATGTCCCCCGTCCCAAGCTTGCCTTCACCTTCACTAAGATCATGCCTGATCTCGGTCTCAAAACCTCTTCAATGCCCGATTATTAATGGCCCTCAATTCACTCACAGGTCAATATCCATCTACTTCCTCGTAAAATACCTTCAGTTAACTGGCTTCCTGAACAGTTTTGAAAACATAGTTTGTGACATCTGATACACTCTGTTTGAATAAAACACTTCTTGTTCCTATACTATGAGCTATTGATATGAACAAAAGAGGTGAAAAGTACGGCTCACATAATAGTGACTGGCATTGATGTCGAGGTAATGGTTGACTGAAATTGACATCAAAGAGGTGAACACACCTAGACTTAATGGGAATCAGAGTGAACTCTCAAGTGGTTGAAGTCAATTATAGCACAATGGAAGATATTCGTGGTTCGTGGATGTCCATCATTTCGTCCTGTGATATCTCCGTAGGAGATTTTCATGGTAGATTACAGTTCACGAACATCTGACACTGTTTCATCAATGTCTTCCCGCCCCCACGCTCCCCAGCATAAAATCAGAAGTGGTGACTGTCACTGAAGATTCCACAATGTTCAGAATATGTTGTCCCCCCTCAGTTCGTGAACCAATCTGTGTCCATGTGCAACGAGACACAGACACCATTCAAGTGTGTGCTGTTAATGCGTCGGTAGCATTGACTTAACACAACTGCTAGACTGTGGACATTGCCACGGTAAAATGAAGAGATCTTTCAGCACCTAACGCTATTTTCACACGAAAATGAGGGAGTCTTTCAGCCCATTGACCCTATTGGAGATGAACATTGATAGTCCATTCCGTGCCTCCAGCAGAGAAGGAGTTCAATGTTATTGACAACACCAGAGCCCCTCGAAAATATTTGAAGGTTGTAGCCTGGACTCTAATGTTTTCTTATTTTAAAAGCAACGCAAAGTGTCTGTTCCAGATGTAATGTGACTGGCAAATCTACTCGGTGTGAAGCAAAACACAATTTATTTTAACGCTACAGATAAAATAAAACCAAAGAAAGGAGCACTTAGAATAACTTAACTCTATTGGACAAATTGACAAAATAATAAACCCAAGAACAATTACTAATTAACTGTTCCAATGTCAGAACATCCAATAAACACATGCCTTGACAAGAAATGAAAAGTCAGAAGCAGATTCTCACAAATATGTCTCCAATCCATAAAGAAAAGTCAAGTAAGGAATATTTAGAGACAGAGGAGCAGCCAGGAGACAGTCATTGAAGCTTCCAACTTGTTGAGAACCCAATAGCTTCTGATGCTACAGATAAAAACAAAACAGAAATCATAATAGGTGACAGCTGAACAGACCCATTCAGGCTGCATTAAAATAAACCCAAGGCCTCCGGAGTTGTGCACTCAAGTGGTTTTAACTAGCCAGCTTGGTGACGATAGTTCAACCTCTCTCTTAAAGGAAAACAGGAGAACGTAACCTCTTAAAGCTACAGCATTGTCACACATCAATTTGTTATAAAGGAACCAGGGGTAGCCCGATCCGGACCTTTGCCCTGTCAACTCGTACGAGTAATAAGCCTAGAGTCAATTACATAGGAAGAGAAGGTGGCCATTTAGTCCCTGAAGCCACTTGCACAGAGATAGAATGTTGTAATTGATGCAGATTCCTGATTTCAGCGGTTAAGCTCGAAACGTCGATTCCCTGCCCCTTGGATGTTGCCTGACCTATTGTGCTTTTTCTGCACCAGACTCTCTGCTCTGATCTCCTGTATCTGCAGTCTTCGCTTCCTCCTGATTAATGCACTAACATGACAAGCACATGAAGCAGACACTGCAGCGACTGACTGGTCCACGTTGTCCCTCGTGGCTCTATTGCGCGTGGTACACACGTACGACTCTACCCTTGTTGTCTAGCAGAGAGAAGGGAAGCAAAATGGTTGTATGAAGGCTCAAGAACGCACCTTCCGTCTCTGGGAAGGCAGTCTGGTGTATTCTACCGAGGTCAGAAGCTGGTAGGAATGACTACCTGTTTCAGAATGAAGGTATTGTCACTGCTGTTGGGGATTGCGTAGTTAATTATATTCAGTGCAGAATCATACTCAGAATGCACATAAATGTGGGCAGAGTAAAATAAGGCATATCAACCATTAGGAACACCATTTGGCACTGATGAATGGACACTCTAAGTTGAAATAATGTTGATCTTTTTCATATTGATCGAGTCGAGTTCACGTTTTGTTCAGTGTCCAGACTGTCCAAACTGTATTTCACCCTTTGACCTGTCTGTCCATGTTGAATATGATCTGCCTCGGCTGCACATAAGGAAAATGTTTCCCTGTACACATGACATCAAATCAAATCAATCAATGCTGGGTAAAGTATGGAACTTGTCCCCCTATCAACATACCATGTACTGCGCTCATTAATTACAGAGGATTTGATTAGGATTCGTCAGAACAGTCTTGTCAATAGGAATTCATGCCTCACAACTTTTCTTGGAGTTTTTTGATAGAGTGACAAGGAATGTTGAAGAAGGCAGAGTGGTCGACGTAGTCTCGATAGATTTCAGTGAGGCCGTTGATAACGTTCCACATTGTGGACTGGTCTGGAAGGTTAAGTCACATGTAATCCAGGAGGAGCTGGTAAATTGGATATACCATTAAATTGATGTGAGGAAGCAGAGGGCAATAGTGGAAGGATACTTGTCGGGCTGGAGGCCTGTGATTAGTAAAGCGCATCAGGACTCGGTGGTGGGACCATTGCTGTTTGTTAACTGAATCAATGTTGTTGTTCTATTCGCCGAGCTGGGAGTTTTTGTTGCAAACGTTTCGTCCCCTTTCTAGGTGACATCCTCAGTGCTTGGGAGCCTCCTGTGAAGCGCTTCTGTACTGATTCCTCCGGCATTTATAATGGTTTGAATCTGCAGCTTCCAGTTGTCAGTTGCTGTCCGCTGTAGTGGCCGGTATATAGGGTCGAGGTCGATGTGTCTGTTGATAGAATTTGTGGATGAGCGCCATGCCTTTAGGAATTCCCTGGCTGATCTCTGTTTGGCTTGTCCTATAATAGTGGTGTTGTCCCAATCGAATTCATGTTGTTTGTCATCTGAGTGTATGGTTACTAAGGATAGCTGGTCGTGTCGTTTCGTGGCTAGTTGGTGTTCATGGATGCTGCTTGTTAGCTGTCTTCCTGTTTGTCCTATGTAGTGTTTGTGCAGTCCTTGCATGGAATTTTGTACACTACGTTGGTTTTGCTCATGCAGAGTATCGGGTCCTTTGTCCTGGTGAGTTGTTGTCTGAGAGTGGCTGTTGGTTTGTGTACTGTTATGAGTCTTAGTGGTCGCAGCAGTCTGGCTGTCAGTTCAGAAACGCTCCTGATGTCTGGTAGTGTGGCCAGTCCTTTGGGTTGTTGCATGTCCTCATTTCGTTGTCTTTCCCTCAGGCATCTGTTAATGAAGTTGCGTGGGTATCTGTTTTGGGTGAATACCTTGCATACGTGTTCTTCTTCCTCTTCTTGTAGTTCTGGTGTGCTGCAGTGTGTTATGGCCCTTTTGATTAATGTCCTGATGCAACTTTGTTTGTGTGTGTTGGGGTGGTTGCTTTCATAGTTCAGGACTTGATCAGTGTGTGTGGCTTTTCTGCATAGCTTCATGGTGAATGCTCCTTTCGGTGTTCTCTGTACCATCGCGACTACGAATGGAAGCTGGTTGTCCTTTTCTTCCTCTCTAGTGAATCGGATTCCTGAGAGTGTGGCGTTGATGATCCGGTGTGTGTTCTCTATTTCTGTGTTTTTAATGATTACAAAGGTGTCATCCACGTGTCCGACCCAGAGTTGGGTTGTAATTGCGTTAAAACTGTGTTTTCTAACCTTTGCATTACTGCTTCTGCTATGAGTTCGGAGATCGGCGAGCCCATGGGTGTTCCGTTGATTTGTTCATATATCTGGTTGTTGAATGTGAAGTATGTTGTTAGGCACAGGTCCAGTAGTTTAAGTATGCCGTCCTTTGGATTAGGAATTGGCTGGCTGGAAGAAGACAGAGGGTAGTAGTTGATGGTAATGGTTCATCTTGGAGTGAAGTTACCAGCGGTGTTCCGCAAGGATCTGCTTTGGGACTATTGCTGTTTGTCATTTTTCTAAATGACCTGGAGGAGGGGCTAGACGGTTTGGGTGAGCAAGTTTGTGGATGATACGAAAGTCGATGGAGTTGTTGACAGTGAGGAAGGATGTGGCAGGTTACAGCGGGATATAGATAAGCTGCAGAGCTGGGCAGAAAGGTGGCAAATTGAGTTCAATGTAGCTAAGTGTGAAGTGATTCACTTTGGTAAGAGTAACAAGAAGATGAAGTACTGGGCAAGTGCTCGGATACTTGGTAGTGTGCAAGAGCAGAGGGATCTTGGTGTCCATATACACAGATCTCTGAAAGTTGCCACCCAGGTAAATAGTGCTGTGAAGAAGGCATATGGCGTACTGGCTTTTATTGGTAGAGGAATTGAGTTCCAGAGTCCTGAGGTCATGTTGCAGTTGTATAAGACTCTGGTGCGGCCACATCTGGAGTATTGTGTGCAGTTTTGGTCGCCATACTATCGGAAGGATGTGGAGACACTCGAACGGGTGCAGGGGAGGTTTACCAGGATGTTGCCTGGTATGGTAGGAAGATCATATGAGGAAAGTCTGAGGCACTTGGGACTGTTTTCATTGGAGAAAAGAAGGTTTAGGGGTGACTTGATAGAGGTGTACAAGATGGTTAGGGGTTTAGATAGGGTTGACCATGAGAACCTTTAACCACGTATGGAGTCAGTTATTACGAGGGGGCATAGCTTTAAATTAAGGGGTGGTAGGTATAGGACAGATGTTAGGGGTAGATTCTTTACTCAGCGAGTCGTGAGTTCATGGAATGCCCTGCCAGTAACAGTGGTAGACTCTCCATTATGGCCATTTAAACGGGCATTGGATAGGCATATGGAGGAAAGTGGGCTAGTGTAGGTTAGGTGGGCTTGGATCGGCGCAACATCGAGGGCCGAAGGGCCTGTATTGCGCTGTATTTTTCTATATTCTATGTTCTATGTTCTATGTCTTTGTTAATAGGTTCAGCATCCTGTTGTCTTTTATGTATGTCCAGC